>NC_092859.1:5873487-5881267 GCF_032062135.1 Pyxicephalus adspersus
ATATATATATATATTCATATATACTGTGTGTATATATACGTGTGTACAATATCTTTGAACGATCGTGTCGTTATCTGTATGTACAAGATCGGTGCTATACGATCGTTCGCAGATATCGTGCAGGATCGTTCGTTGTTCCTTTACAAACGATAATAATTGGAAGTGTGTACGTAGCTTTATTCACATATTTCCATATTACAAATTATGGTACTATTCGTCCCTACCTGAATAGTAATATCTAATTACATTCTCTCCCCATTATAGATCCCTACTCTGTCTAATTGGTCCTGGTAATATCCAATTATATCAATCTACATTGTAGATCCCAGCTATATTTGATTTGTCCTGGTAATATCCAATCACATCACTCTACATTGTAGATCCCAACACTGATGCGTCCTGTACATAAAATATCTAACCACATTTCCCCATATTATGGATCCTAGCTCTATCTGACCCTGCCTGAATAGTAATATACAATCACACCACTACAATATAGATCTCAGTCTTATCTTGTCCTAATAATATCCAGCTATATTCTTGTCATTTTATAGATCCCAGACCTGCCTTATCTTGTCCTGATAATATCCAGTTACATATCTCCATATTATAGATCCTAGCTCTGTGTGATTGGTCCTGAAAAAATTCCAACCACAACAATCTACATGGTAGATGACAGCACTGGCTCATCCTGTACATATAATATCTAATCACATTTCCCCATTTTATAGATTCTATATCTACCTGACCCTGCCTGGAATTGTAATATCCAATCACCTTTCTCCGTATTATAGATCCTTTCTCATCCTATCCTGATAATGTCCAAATACATCTCTGCATATTATAGATCCTAGCTATGTCTAATCTGCCCTGTTAGTAATATGTGTCACCTCATGGAATGGTATTACCCAGGATTCCAATGTCCAGGTCCTTCAGGCCCTCCTCAATCTTGGGGTAAATTTCAGCTCCTCCTGTAAAATCCACCTGGATGATCTTGACTTGACATCCACTTTGGTGCTCTGTGGAAGTAGATTACTTTAAAGACTTTATAAGAGACCTAAGACTGAAGACAGTTTCTAAATGTCAATAGTCAGTCAATCTTTCCAATGGAGTGAACCTTTTTTTTTTTTTCAGTTGACAGGGAAAGGATTCAAAGCTTTCTTATGTTGTTGTTGCTACCTGGTTACCATAGGGGAGATTTCCTTTCACTTCCTGCCAATAAGACAGGAAGATAATGGGAAACCCCTACGGGGGACATAGTAAACGATATTAGGCAGAGGGTCCTATCCTTCCTCATGCTTTCCAAGACTTGCACACAGCAAAAAGTTTACACTTGTAATAAAGTTAAACAAACATTTCTTTAGACTACATGAAAACAAAAACCCAAAGGCTTACCAATCTCTGCTGCAACTTTCTGAAGTTTTTCCAGATTCCGACTAATGAGAACAACATTAAATCCCATCTTGGCTAACTATTGACAAGAAAACGTGTGAGAAAGATAACATAGGTGAACAGAAAAGTAGACAACGCAAACAATATACACTAACCTCCTTAGCGTAGGACTTCCCGATTCCATCCGTTGCTCCCGTTACCACTAGGAAACAAATGAGAAAGTTCATAGTTGTTGTAGGTTTTATTTTAAAGCCATGTTAGCAGTTTTGCTGGGATGGATATATAAAGAGAAGTAGGAGGGTGGAGGATGTACTTCCCTGGAGAAAAGGTTGAGCTTTCTTCAATGTAGGACACATGGTCTAAAGTCTTTGCTAAAGGTTAGAAACAGCCATGTGCAGATTCCTCCAACAGAAATCAGATGACCAAATATCTAGACCAGTGTTTCTCAACCAGGGTTCCTCCAAAGTTTTCTAGGGGTTCCTTGGGAAATAAACAATTTGTACCTCTTAGGTGAGTATAGGTGACACCAATGATCTTTTGGTCATCTTTAATTGTTCCCAATGGCCAGCAATGTAATAGGCATTTTTCTCACCGAGCACCACATTATTGTACTGTGTATATAGTAGTAGTAGTAATTATAGCAAGGGTTCCCTGAAGATCTGAAAGTTCTTTCAAGGGGTTTCCTCACATTAAAAAGGTTGAGAAACAGGGGTGAAACAAGAGAAAGACCTAGACCATTGGTCACAAGTTTGGAGGGTGGCTAGAGCTGGATTGTTTTTCAGAAAGGGTATTTAGCACTTCTGGTTCACCATATGACCAAAAGGTTATGCTGACTAATATACCTAATATATGACTAATTTGTGAGCTTGATGAACATCATATTCCAAAATTATATCATTAACATAGAGTTCTCAACCCTTTACATCTAAAGAAACTTCCATTATTCTGAGAAGGCCTCCCGAAGGATTTTCTCCTTAAAGGGTTAGACAGAAATTTTTTCATATGATTATTAAAGTCAAACACTTTGTCATACTGATGAGCAGCAAATATTTGACATTGAACTTCAGAGATGTCCTTGGATTTGCTATGTGTCCAACAACATGTCCATGGACCAGATCAATTACCAGAGCTTTCCATTTAATATGAATATCTAACAGGACATACTGTATAAATGTATCATCAGGCTGCATGTCCGGGATCATGCTTAGATAAACTCTGATTACAGATAAGAATCTGGTGTGGGATACAAATATTTGACATTGCACTGCACTTTATGATCTTTAATGAAATCATGTGATTACAGCTCCATCTTGGTGCAGGATATAGGAGAACCAACACTTATTTTAATGTTCATTGTCTTTGCTGAAGATGATAATCAGCCTGAAGTCTGAACATTTACGGGTGGTTGGCTATACTTATATAGGTAGTAGTGTATACCAGTGAAGAAACATCTGTACTTTGTGTCCCATGGCAGTAGTGCAATGTGTGTATACAGGGTATGTCATAGATGTCAGTGTACTATGTGTATTCTGCTCACAAACGTTTCGGTACTGTGTATATAAAGACCATAATATAGTATCATTGGTGTACATATATCTATATTGTGTGTTTGTGTATATACAACACAGTGGATAACAGCAAAGTGCATATTAACAGAGTCTGTACTGTGTACATACAGGTCATGGTCTAAGCATGGAGATCTCGATCCACCAGTGGCCCTGATTTATTAAAGCTCTCCAAGGCTGGAGAGAATACACTTTCATCAGCGAAGCTGGGTGATCCAGCAAACCTGGAATGAATTTCCTAAATGTCGTTTGCTATTTGTTAACAAATGTTTTCAATCCTGGACCAGATCTGTTCCAGGTTTGCTGGATCAGCCACCTTCACTGATGTGTGTATCATCTCCAACCTTGGACAGCTTTAATAAATCAGGGCCAGGGTCTGTACTGTGCACATACAAACAGCTCTGGAGGAACACTTACCTGCCCATCCGCCATACTTCCTAAGGTCTTTTCTCCACCATCGGGAAAGGATGTGGACTCGGAACCCCTTTAGCAGCTTGTAGGTATGTTTGAGAACCAGATAACCCAAAGCTAGGAAGCCCAGCAGGGTCAGTCTCTGGTACAGCGTTGATTCCGACATCTCAGCTGTTCTGTCTCCACACTTGGTTCCACGGCGGGTAAATGTGCCAGCCCCCTCCTCCAAAAAATAAAGCCTTAATTTAGTCTGTACCCATCTGATGAAATGTGCACGCAAACTTGTGAGTCACTAATATCATAATATTAGAATTAACGGAAAATTTGCATAAACAAAGGTTAGAAGTTTACAATATAGAAATATACACAGATACGCAAAAATATATTTACAAGCTTGATCTAACAGGAAAATGAATAGACACAAGTCTGATCTAGGTAATGCTAGTGATGGGTATTTTAAAATGTTCAAGTGATAGGACAAAGGGATTGGGGAGAATTAAAGTGTATATTTGGTCAAAACTCAAAATTCTAATCCTTCCCCATCATATCTAAAACTAGAAAAAAAGGGAATTTGTACTCACTGTAAGATCTTTTCCTAGAAGACCATTGAGGGCCCTGTACATTTTTGGTTTATCCTGTCGCCTACAGGAAGAGTAGACACTGGAAAACCAAAAACCGTCCAACTACCATTCTCTGCCAATTTTGTAACAAGAGCATGGCCAAGAACACAGAGTATGGGCTACAATACATAGATTTTATAGTAATATTTCTCAGGGTGACATAAAGTTTTGGACCTTCAGGGCATCCAAATACAGTCCAATTGAGAGGTGTGAAATGCAGCAACAATGGCAGAACAACTCAAAAGCTGCCTTACAGTGGACTCTTTTTGGATATATTTTGCCTTTCCTAGTTCCTCCGTTCTCCCCTTATCCATATTCTAATGAAATAACTGAATAAAACTTTTTTGTTTTGATTTCATCATGACAGATCCATGGACATCCTTAGAGATTTGCAATGTGAACAGATCATGGCAGAAGGTTAAGGCTGGCAGGGTGCTAGACATAGTTACCTAAAAAAGATGAAGCTGTGGTTATGCCCACATAGGACACTGCACCTCCATGATTGAATTAACTGAAATATAAAGAATTCAAGAGGCAGGACAGAGATGGTAAGGATGGAGAGAAAAAGGATAGATGATGCCTTAAAATAGATTGGCCTTTATTTTAGTTGCTGCAACTTCTACATTGTGGGAGGCTCAAAAAGTTAAAAGGTTATAAATCCAGAAGAGTGTGCATGACAGAATACCATAAGTTAAAAATGATCAACCTGAACCACCCATAAAAAGGTGGAGAAAGCTGAATAACAACTGAGAAGAAGACTATCATAATCCAACCACAGCCCACAGGGTTCTTTGAAAAGTTTTTGGAAACAGAAACCTTCCAGAGAGTTGAGGAACAAGTCTTTATATAATACGCTGAGACAGGGAGGCCTAAAAACACCAGGACCAAACAGAACCAAGAATAGAGCTCTCTGCACGAGAAGCCATTCAGACATCACCAAAAGGATGTTGGTGTACCAGCGATGGTTACTGAAGGGACCAGTTGTGATTCCATGGGAGCCCAGGATATAATGAAGGAAGGTACAAGGGAGACAGAAGAGAAGTGGAAGTTTTTTTGCAAAGGATGCAAGGACAACCATATAGATAGGTTCAATCCAGACAAAACAGAACCGTTTTACAATGAGCCTTGTATGTCTAGTCTTCCTATTCTTGAATATCCAAGAATAGACTCCAGATCCAGTTCATGTAGCAATTTACAGGAGCTTGCTGGATTGGCAGATACACCTAATCCATGCAAGGAGAATTACCCACAAATCCTTTACCTCAACTCAGAGCAGATGAACGAAAAGAGGAAAGGGAAGAAGGGCCTAGATGTGGGTGTATAGATCCCACAAAGTCATCAAGGAATCCAGTAGTTCCTCCAAGAAGCAACTGTGCCTATGAACAAACTAGTTTAGTATTAAACCAGACTGTCTAGGGGTCTTCACCCAGAAACCTCCACCTGTGACCCTGGGCCTAGAACTGGGGATGGGCAAGTGAGATTTGTAAATTCAATCTCACGGCGAATCGGGCCGTTCTCGTTTACTGAACATTTAAGAGAAAAAGGCCTTGTAATTCGACATGAGGTCGTGTTCTCGCCGAACAACTAAGGGAAAATGCAGGGGGCGGGAACGGCGACTAATTCCACGGGAATGGCGTGACTGGGAGCCAATCATTTGCTCCCAGAATGCACAGCAAGGCCCAACAGCCCAATCAGGAGAGATCTGAGCACAGGCATATATACAGGGAAGGAGGGAGAGAAGTGCATTGTGACAGGGACAGGTTGAAATATACAGATTGTGCAGTTTTTGATGCTACCTCTTGCAATTTCGCAAAAAAAGCGAAACATTTCTGTCCTACTCTCCAAAAAATATAGATATTTAATTCTGATAGCGCTTGCTATCAAAAAAGACAGAAAAATTTCTGTATTTCTCTCAAAAAATACAGATATTTTATTCTGATCTCACTTGCTATCTATCAAAAAAGCCAATAAAATTCCTGTATTTCTCTTAAAAAAATAGGGATATTTTATTCTGATCACGAATCAGAATAAAATTTCGCGAACTAACCAGAAGTTCGAGGAAATTTTCGCAAGACTGTCAGAGGCCTTCCCACTCATCCGGTCGGGACTTTTGCGGTTCTTCAAACATTTATTTGTTTGATGACATAGAAGTACTGTGTCTAGTATATAATACCTAGGGCCTGTGAAGTGTTAACAGAACCAAGGTAAAATACCTGATTGCGTTATGTAAATGTTTTTCTTTGATACTATGTAACAAATACACGTATATATTATTTTATGCAATCCCTGAGCTGTGAACCTCTTTCTTTTTCACATTATATATGATTGCTTAATGAGGTGTCTCAACATTGAAAGATATTAGTGAAGAGAGGGGAACATCCTTAATGAACGTCCCAGCACTCTGTACACTAAGCTGTATCTGGCATTCCCCCAACAGCTACATTCTAAGCACATTATACACTCCTGACCCCTGCGCTCTATGCCTTGCATACTCCTAAGCACTCAGGTCAGGATTAGAAACATAGAACACAATGTTTTACATTTCATACGCCTGACCCCTGCACTCTGTACACTAAGCTGTATTTGGCATTCCCCCAACAGCTACAGTCTAAGCACATTATACACCCCTGACATTTGCGCTCTATGTCCATGTAGAAAATCCCATGTAATCGAAAAGTTTTTTTTTTTGTTAAATGATTGCACTGTGTTTTGCACATGTCCGTTAAGCTCTTCTGCCACACACATTGTGGCATATGTGGGCTATAAATATATATAACAAGCTCAGGTTTTATTTAACCATTTTCCTCCCAATGTAGGGGCCAGGCATTTCGGCCATGTCCACCACTTGGTGTCACTTCATTTTTCACTTCATGGTATCAAAGGGTTTCCTGATTAACTGAGTGAATGTTCTTTTGTCTTGTTAATGCATCTCCTCTGTTATCCAAGGATCACCGTAGTATGACTGCCACACAAGTCATTTAGAAATCCCCGAAACTTCTGTTTGCTTTACCTCATCACAAGTCTAGGTATACAAATATTTTTAATTTATTTTTTGCAATCCCATGTTGCCAGAACTGATGACATAGCTAACAATAAACTTCTAATACAGGTTGCTTGTGGATTTGCCAAGAAGGTTTCTTCATATATTTGTTTTAATATATTAAATTTCAGTGTGATGTATTAATTATTAAGTGGATTTACACTCTCATTATATACAGGGATTCGGTTATCTAAAAGGTAATACTCTAAATATCCCAATGTGACAGTGGAATTGGACATCTATGTTTAGAGTGGAACTATCCATTGGAGATGATGTAAGATGCCATTGTTGACCTTGTCCTCAAAAGCACAAACTGCCTGGTTGGTGTTCAGCTTCTCAGCCTTTAACCTCCCTAGCAGTAACCCAAGAGAGACTCGAAGTAGAAAAAAGTTGCTACAAGTGGTAACCCCGAGTCACTCTTGGGGTTAAAACACCTAGTGAAGGTTAGTAAATAGAGCGCTTACCTGATCCGCCGGGGTCCCGCGCCGTCCAGCGCCGCGATCTCTGTCTTCTTCCTGCTTCTGCATCTGATGAGTCACCGGGGGAGTTCCCGGTGACGTGGGTGCGTGTGTACGCCCCGGCCGCGCGGGGTGGGAAATTCAAAATCTATTTGTATTGCATTCAATACAAAATAACTGTATTGAATGCAATACATTGGATTTTTATGTGTAAAAGCAATACATTGTTTTTAAGAACATTTATTTTACAGTATGTATAATACTATGAGTATAATATGTATTTTTTTTTACTAA
>NC_092859.1:5882367-5883992 GCF_032062135.1 Pyxicephalus adspersus
GACATTAGGGCTATTGGTAGCATATTATGGTTCTGGAGCTCTGAGGCTCACAGATAAGATATTTTTTAGAAAGAAATTTTAGGGTCGCAAAGGCAGCCCAACGCAGCCTAAATATGCAATTGTACAGCAACACGCCCCAGTGAAGGAACACATTTTCCCCAACCTCCTAGATTGTAAGCTCTTCGGGTCAGGATCCTCTCCTCGGCCTGTGTCACTGTCTGTATCTGTCTGTCATTTGCAACCCCTATTTAATGTACAGCGCTGAGTAATATGTTGGCGCTATATAACTCCTGTTTATTAATAATATTATTAATAATAAGCATTGCACTGCAGGAAAATTCATTTTCTTTGTGTCATGGAGCATTTTGCTTGGGGTTGTTCGGTGCACCCAGAGTCTGAAAGGTGAACGAGCCTTTACAAATTTTAAGGACAACTTTGTTACTTGGCGTGTGCATTGTGGTAGTTTTACAATATTAGAGAGCTGTAACAGTTGCATGTGCATGTGAATATATTGCAAAAATAGCCAAAAACTTATATTTGTCCTGTTTGTGCATTGAGATTGTCCCCTGCTCACTTGTTGTTGGCACTTTTTTTCTATCAGCATTTGCCTTTAAGACAAACCACGCCCCGTTCACAAATGACACCGCCCACTCTCCGTTTGATCGAGTTAGGTCACGTGCTTTACATCCGCGCTCTGTTTTCTAGCCTCCAGCCCTATCGCAATAACCACGCCCCCAAATCACTTTAGCCCTGCCCAGCTGTAGACGCGTGACGCCAGTGCGCTGTTCGGGGCGCACGGCTGTGAGCTGGGAAGCCGGAAGTGTTACCGAGAGGGCCAGGACTACAGCCTAAAGCAGCGTTCATGGGGTTGTCGGGCAGTGGCGATTTCTCCGCTCAGGAGGGCGAGGAAGAAGTCAAATCCAAGGTAACAAATTGGGCGACACAGCCGGCTTTTCTTAGGCACTTCCGGCACGAGGCGTGACGTCATAAAATGCGCCGGAAATGGTTTCTGTTACCGTGACTACTGTGTGTAGGATAAAACATGGAAGGATAGTGTGGCACCTGAACATTATATTATTAATTCACAGTACTGAGAAGGCGTTTAGACTGGGGGTGAATGTGTACAATGTCTCCCAGTACAGGGATAGGTGTACAGGACAGTCATAAAGCCAGAAGATGAGGACAGGGTCACACATTACCCCTCCTATAAATACCAAACACCATTGTCATTATCTTGTGCAGGTGTAAGGGTGAAGTGTAAGGAAACATGATGACGCAGGGGACACGCTTACAGGAAGTTGGTTGGATGAGGCTCATCATCATTTAACCCAGAAAAGGAGCGGCAGAGAGGAGGTGATTGCTGCAGCTGAGTTCACTTTAATAAAAGATGGAGCTTCAGCCTTGTACAGTTGTCCCAGCTATTCTTGAGGATTGAAATTACCTTGATTTTCCTGCACACTGGGAACTTATCACAATGTACATTAGAAGCTGCAGCAAATCAGAACACGCCTCTTTGCCTGGGTAAAGGATGTCCAGCACCATCCAGCCCCTCCCTCATTGGCCTGTCTGTCTCTGCTACTTTTATTTACTTCTTCCTTCCAACCACCAAAATAAGGAGCACTCTC
>NC_092859.1:5885189-5916017 GCF_032062135.1 Pyxicephalus adspersus
TAAGGTGTGTTCTTCCCACTGAGCACTAATGTAAGGAGCATTATTTTATTGATTAATGTATGATAACATTTCTGTATATTTTTCTTATATATTCTTCTTACTATTGAAGACTGATCTTTCTGTATTTAGGATATTGCTATCCCCCCTGGTGAGCACCCCCTCCAATACCACTACACCTTCTGGTATTCTCGCAGGACTCCCTCCCGACCGGCCAGCACGCAGAATTATGAACAGAACATCCGTCAGTTTGGCACAGTGGCAACGGTAAGTGCTAGCCGGTGATTTTATTCTTCTTCTACAGCAGGGGTGTCAAACTCAAATACACAGAGGGACGAAAATAAAAATTTAGACCAAAGCGGGGGCCAAACTTGACATTTGTTTTTCCTACTCATTAGATATAAAACATTTTCATATGGAAACAAAGAGGTTTTGCCTAACATTCAATATGAAACTAGCCTATAATAGAGAAAGAGGCCTAAGAATTTTTTTTTATTTTACTGCATGACAGAAAAATAAAAAACACCACAATAGGCTATGCAGAAGAGAATTCCTTTGGATTTTTTTTTATCCAGGAGTGGGACAAAACTTTGGTGTAATCTGCATGGATGTCAGTAGTATAGTAGGGTAAGTAGTCTTGTTTCTTTTTAATGTTTACTCTAAATGTTTTACAATGCAATGTGAAGCCAAATGAATTGCTGCAATAATTTGGTTTCACATTGCATTCTCCGTATAAACTCCACAGGGTCCATGCATAGGCTGCTGTTCAATTCCCGGCATTACTTGCGTCTATAAAATGCGGGGCCACGCATAGGCAGAGAGGCCACTGGTCTATAGACGAGTGATGCTGGGAATTGTAGTAGCAGCATCACTCTTCTACGGATTGCAGTAGCGGCGGGCCAGCTGCAATTCATATTAGGAATTCTTTTGGATGAAAGGAAGTTGGGATGAAAGGAAGTTGCGGGCCAGAGTTTGACACCCCTGGTCTACAGCATAATAATCGATCATGTCACATGACCGGACAAATCATGTGACCAGTTAGATGCGACTCTATGTTCAGTTTCAGGTCAATTGTTTCTGCAAACTCCATTTGCACAGTTCCCTCTCTGTAGATATATTGAAGAAGATTTAGCAAACCAGCGGCAACACCTTATCGGAAATCAAGCACGGCACTCGCATATGATATACAAATTTATAATAACAGTATTTCCTGTCCTCTGCAGGTGGAACAGTTCTGGAGGGTTTACAGCCATATTGTACGTCCCGGAGACTTGAGCGGATACAGTGACTTCCATCTCTTTAAAGAAGGCATCAAGCCCATGTGGGAAGTAAGTGGAATAAGTGACTGGTTTGTGATACCATCAACAAGCTGCAATAATGCACAACGCAATAGGTCTATTTGAATAAACTCATTCCAGGTTTGCTGGATCTTCTTTATGTTTCCAACCAATTGGGGTGCTAGTACTCATAATTTGGAGGAAGATTGTTATTCCTTTCCTTTAAATGTTTTGCTACTCCTTTTTATTGATATTAAATTAGTTGTGGTGACAGGGTATCTTTAAAGTTCAACTAAACCCTTTTTACACTCACCTGCCCCATTCTGTTGCCGGCACTGTCCTCTTCTTCCTTCTTCTCTTGCTTGTTGCCATTTTCGGCCATCTTGGTTGATCGGGCCAGGATGACGTTACACCCAAGCACCAGGTCGTTCAGTACTGGCAGCCACTGGGAAAGCCAGGATGGGATCCCGGTTTCTCATGATTTTCACAGATGAAGAGAGCGATCAGGCAGGTAAATATTTTATTTCAGATGGGGCATCACCTGTCTCTTTCTGCAATAAAGCCCGGCCTGGTCACAATTCTGTAAAGCGGATCTTTAGTTCTGCTTTCAGGAATCCAGCACATAGTATAACATGTTCTGGAGTGAGATACTTCATTATTCTGCAGGAAACCACACAAATGTAACAGACGTTCAGTAACATTTTTTTTATATCTTTCTGCAGGATGAAGCCAATAAAAATGGCGGTAAATGGATCATACGGTTGAGGAAAGGCCTGGCTTCTCGGTTCTGGGAAAACATTATCCTGGCTATGCTGGGAGAGCAGTTCATGGTGGGGGAAGAGATCTGCGGTGTGGTTGTGTCTATTCGTTTCCAGGTATTGGTATCTCCTTTAAGCACAATAGATGTTGGGTTTAGTCCTTTCTGCTAGAAGAAAAGAACTGACCTCACCTATAACCCACTCATCCACCATCGTCTCCTAGTCCAGCTCTGCCCTGTCCTGGAATTCTTAGCTAGCTGGGTTTACAGTTGACCGAAGGAAATCCCTTGTAGAAGGTAGAGAATAGCTTAGAGTTCTGTTATCATTATTATTACACAGTAAGGACTGGATGGAAAGGGGTAAAGCACCAATGGCAGAACATATGAAATCCTCCTTGTCCTTTAATAATTTAGATAGCCATTTTTTGTCTTTAGAATTAGAGAGAAGGCACAGTATGAACTGAAAAGACCAGTCCCTCCTTAAATGACGTCTTGGGTTGTTAATACTTTTCACATTTTTTATAGTTTGTGGTATAATCTATCTTATTACAAATACATTTATGATTCCAACTCTTTGTCTGTATATTTGTTCACTGCCTCAGACACTTGCCATGCACTTTTCACTAACAAATAAGAAATCACTTTGTGTGACCCCCCCACAGGAGGACATCCTCTCCATCTGGAACAAGACAGCCAACGATCAGCTGAGTACAGTCCGTATCCGAGACACCCTACGAAGAGTCCTAAACCTCCCACCAAACACTATCATGGAGTACAAAACTCATAATGATAGCCTGAAGTAAGTAAGAATGTACCTGAGATTATCCAGATGTCATTACTTTCATTTTGTCTTCAATTTACAAGATAAAAACTCATCCCTATTATGTGGTGATTTTCTAGATATTGCCAAAACTTTGCACAACAGATTGAAGAGAACCTGTCACTAAACCATTCATTTTAACCACAAGATTCCTTTATATGTGCACTTATTAATTTACGTGTGATATTCACCTATGAAAACCTCCCTTCTGGTAATATCAAAAAGCATTGAGGCTGCTTCTGGATACAGCCATCTTGCATGTGATGACGAGAGCCCCAGCTGACTCAAGTGACACTTTATAGTATTCCTTTTTACTCTTACATCTACAAAAAACGCTATAGAGAAGTGGAGGAGTGGGACCAGCAGAGGTACTAATAAGAAGAGGAAAGGATTGTGACATTCAAAGAGGGGACTATGCTAAGGAATAAGCACTTTCCATAGCAGCCCAAGCAAGTTCAGATCCCAAGTGGAAAAAATTGTTTATGAAAAGAAAAGCACTTCAAGCAAAGCAAAAATAAAAGACATGTTCTACTCATGCTTTACTGTGCAGTTATTTTAAAATATTGTGGGGACTGGTGTGTGATCAGCCTAAATTTAGCAAAGCCCTCATAGGCAAACTGTCTGGGCAGGGGCCACTGTTGGGAGGTGGAATCTAATGATATTTTGTTCTTGAATACACTTTTAGGTTTTATTTTGGAGGATTGAGTCTCCCTGTAGAGTGAGACACCATATGTGTGCAGGGAAGAGACAGACCTCCAGCTGTATGATGTAAACAATAAAGTCACCAAATAGATAGAATGTTATTCAAGTCTCCAGCAACTAGAAATCAGTATTAGGACCGGTGTGGATGGGTTTCAGGCTTGTGTCTATGGCATCTGTTCCAGTCACGTCTATATTCATTCAGGATTTACTGACTTGCAGTTCACCTCCTTCTAATCTGCATTTGACCTGCTTAAACGGGGGGTTTGCAATCTTTTAGATGTTAAAAGCATACATATACTCAGAGTTTTCACTTTACATAAAAGGGTAGAGAACCCTTTATGTAAGGTTAAAATTCTGTTTGTTTTTTTTAAAAGGGTGCAGCACCGCCTATTTGAGAATGAATGGGACCGCAAAGCCTCCCGGGATACCTACATCAGGCATGTGCATGCCTGAGCATCTCACACATGCGCAGTGAGATTGGCATTTTTCTTTTATCCTACATCACGCGATCTCGTGCCCGGGTCGGGTGGCGTAGGATGAAGAACCGAGAAGAGAAGATGAAGATGGCAGCACCCGAAGCGCTGTCTCCGGGACGGATGCTTAGACCACGAGGGACCTGATGCCGGACGCCCCTGGAGTGATCATACTGCCCAGGGGGATTGAAGGTAAGTGTGTTTTTGTTTTCTGAGTATAGTTCTTTAATGGGAATACAAAACCCATTTGAAGCAAACAAAAGCCTGTCAACACTGGCCCTTAGAAGGCCTGAAAATATATAATATCTGTATTCCCAGATAATGGCTGCCCTTTACTCGCTGTACACATTCAGTTCACAGAACATTCCATGATCAGAAGCATTATTGTTTGTCTAAACCCTAGAACAAACCTTTGATACATGGCAACTTTCCAGGATTTGGATGTGATAAGCCTGCAAATAACACATTTTTATTCTGGGATGACAACGCTCACTCACCATACATATAGAAGAGCAGGGTGCTCACCTTCAGTGCAGTGCAGGAAGCTAGAAGCGAGTTGGATTTCCCAGCAGATCAGCAGGAATTTTTCCGTACAGCGTTTTTAAACTTGAAATAAAATGTTTATGTTGTGCAGAGATGCTGAATGTGTTTTTTTGGGGGGACATACACTTTATTAAGGATTTATTTTTTTTTTTTCAGAGACAACTCAAGTTTCAGAAATACAAAACTGACTCTATAGCACCCCCCGGTCTCTTCCTATACACGGGTGAGTGTTGCCAATCACTGTCGAGGAAGATTCGTCATATTCTATCTTGGTGGACCCAGAGCAGGAGTCAGAATTTGCCTCCCGTTGCAGTGTGGTCAGATCATTTTGGAAACTCTTGGTGGTGCTTAAAATCCTCACCGGGTCTTAACTGGAAAAGACCCCACCGGTAAAAACAACAACAGCAAAACTGTCAGCCGGGTTGTCAGAAGGTTATGTCGGCGGGCAAATATAATGTTAAGTAGACATTTTTCTTGCAAAATAAAAAAAAAAAGAAATGAATAATTCACAATAAAATATTTTTGTGATGTTTTTTTAAACATCTGCTACCATGTCTCTTGGCTGTGACTTTCTAAAACTGGTAAGACACCCATCTTTGGGAATGGGCAAGAACATCAGGCATTCGATGGCTCTTCTACAGACACCAAGAATACCCAGATGCGGGTTGTTACCTAGAAGTTGTACACAAGGGAAACTCGTGTCCGCCACCTTTAAACGGGTGCTCTGGGGCATTGTTGAAGTGCCCCATGAAGAAGATGGCAAGGGTGCCCACCACGAAGAGGGGCAGAGCTCCCCAGAAACACAAGACGTCTAGAACTTTGCCAATCATGATCCAGTTTTCCATTTCCTGGAGATAAAAAAAAGAGACATCACAGCTGTGCTACTTTTTAAATCTAAACATGAGTATTTGATGTAGTAAAAATGTGATAAAAATATGAGTAAAAAAAAAATTGGACCTTTGATTACCCTAGCACTGCTAGAGATAAATGTTTGTTTAGGTCTGGAGGGTAAAGGCAAATGAACATGCCTGACCCCTTAGTCACCTAGGGGCTGCTTCACCTCCTCTTCCATTCAACATCCAGGTTGTATTGTGTCCTCACTTCCAATGCAGGACTACTAATCCTATAGGGATGATGATGGTGCATACAACATAAGCACAGAGGGGCTAGTCAGAACAGCTTCATTGCAAAGGTAGTTTTTCACCCCAGGAGTTAGGTTTAAACCCTAGTTCCAGCATAAAACACATCTCTTGTCTGAAGTGTATTGGTTTTCATCAGAATAGGAAGGTGAGCACAACAACAAAAAAAGGAACAAAAGTTCTGAAATTGTAATCCTTATATAGGAAATAGATGGCAACGACGGACACTTTGTTTGGACAGCTGTGATCATGGGTACAGGTTGGCTGCCTATATGCCATAACCCTAGCTAGGCTTAACAGCAAGTACTTCCCTAACACTAGTTTACCCTAGGAGTCAGCTTTTACGGCCCCTGAATAAATAAAGCCATGTTTAATGTGCTGATATGTCACTGTTACATTAACCTTCTCATACAAGTCTTTTTCAGCAAACCCTAGTTGTACAAGACTTACCGCATTGGTCTTATTCTGCTCTTTTGTGCTGGAGGTGATGAAGTTGCAGGCCTCTACACATTCCTTTATCTCCGGGGCACAATGTGCCAGATTCTTAAAAAGGGGAGTGGTTACACCGACATCAAATCCATCAACTGCAACGGCAAGAGTATTTATTGTAGAATTTATGTTTATTACTACATGTCCTAGCTCACAAACCTATCTTGTCCTTTGCGTTTGTGAACAATCTTGTGTTGCAAAGTTACTCCACTCCGTTATACATTCCATCTCTGTAATTATTAAAGCTCAATTACAGGCTCCAGATATCCCTGTACCATAACCCCCTTTGCCTTAAGTAAGCACCTCCTGACCCTTTAAACAAATCTTTTTTTCTAGGTGTTTTTGGTTGGACATGCACCACCACAGGTCCTCTTCACCATCTTTTTCCTCTACTATAATGATGTAGCACAGCATTTTCCTGCGTCTTAGGCTTGGGTGGGTTACTAATGGCGGTCGCCTAATTTTAAATAAAGGCTTCTACAGAACTCCGGATCTGTTTTTAATCTCCAGTCCAACCAGTCAGCCAGCAGAGGTGACAAGTTAGACGTGAAGTAAAATTTCTGTCATTTTTGGGGTCACTTTTACACTCTCCACGTTTCAGCTATGTCCTCAACTTTCTCTGGCATTGGTGGTTATCTACAGGCACAATGATTCTGGAGGTTTACAAGCTAATGGTGTGGGTGGTCGAAATGCTGGAGTTTTTCATTCTTAGAATTACCAATATATTTTAAATATTTAAAGGGTGCAGACATATTTCATATGCAGGATTTGCTTTTCCACTCACAGAAATTATGCTTTGCTGCCCTTTCTTACATTAAAAGTCATTAGGTCAGCTGCTTTATTGAAAGCAATGCACGTCCATGCCTGATGTCTCACCAGCTCTTTAGGAAGAGTCTGAAAGCAACATTCACAACTTTCTTTAGTAACTGTTTTAAAACTGCTCTACATATTATCAAAAATAAGTAATAGTAATATGAAGTCTTATAAAAAAATAGTTTATAATAAATACTCCTTCTGTGTGAAGGTTCTCATTTATATAGGGGATGGATTAGAGTGGGATCTAGTAGTAGATTATCAATTTCACCAGGACTTGTTTTGTAATGCTGACAACGTTTCGCTGCTCAGCTTCTTCAGTTCTGAGTATCAGGGTGATACTCTAACATTTGTAGCCATAAGGGTCTCTTAGTTACCTTAAAGGGATCTCAATACCATACTAAAGTTCTACCTGTAAAAGAAGATAGTATAAACCCACTTCTGCCTCCTACACCACCCATTTAGTAGAAATGGCCCCCTGAACACGTCCATAAATCTTTTAGGACACCCACAGCTCTTCTTGCTTGTCGCCAGATTACAATATTGATGAAGACATTGGTGGAAGGAACAACTAAGCACTGTGAGGGACCCAGGAGAATAAACCTCCCTGAAGTATCTGTTTCCTTGTGAACTTCTGGGGACCATTTCCTGTATAGGAAGTAGTGGTGGACATCACAGGCTTTAGGAGAGACTAAATTCACATAGATGGGGTATACCTATCAAGGAAAAGAGCATGTAGTCTAGTGGCAGGTTCTCATTTATTTAAAGGCACCATGTGTCAAAGTAGATGTACAATAGTACCTTGAAATATGCGTTCCCTCCATAAATTCACTAAACTTCCCCTTCACTGAGGCCTTTAACTTTTATTACTAATCTTACCCATGCCACTCTAGACTTAAGGCAGCCATTTTGTTACTTGAGCCTGTATATAAATCATCCTGAGAAGCTTTCAGTGGCCAAAGTACAAAAACTGCAGCAAATAACTCTGATGCCCCAATTGGACGGTCTCAGCATCTTCCAACTTTTGTTCCAATTTTTGTATATCGGCCCCATTGTGTGGCTAGTTTCTAATAAATTATTAATGTAGTTATATTGCTATGTATTTTAGATTAGCCGAAATATAGCCGCTTCTGCACAAAATGGCTGCCTCTCTGCCCTGTCCTTACCTATCTGCCACCTCCACTGCCCCTTTCTGCCTTTGCGTCCTCCCTCCTCTTCACCTCTGTGGCCCCGGGAGTCCCGGCTCAGGCCATGTCGTTCCCTCTGCCTTTCGAACATCAGTTCGCTGCGCGGTTTCTTCAACACGTACTCCTCGGCCTTCAGCATGATTCCCAGTGAGCTCTTCCTCCTCTCCTTTGGGGTCTCCTCTCCTTCCTCGCATGGTTCAATCTTCATGTGGAGATATCGTGGTAAGATCTCCAGAAGCCTCTGAAAGACAGACTCCATGTTAATCTGTTGTATTCTTTGGGGATTTCCAGATGCAAGAACACAATGTGAGCAGGAACCTGAACTTCACAAGGTTGCATGTGGCCTTTTGATACTTTTTGAGTGCCTTGATTGTCCAAGTTAGTTTTACCATCTAGATGCCTACTTAGGTCAATGAAGAAAAATATTAATTGGGCTGAACATCTCCTGTATTATGTCTGCAGAGTCTCTTTTATATCAGGTCTGCACTCTCTGGCTATCTCATGTAGCATGTCTGCAATGCCAGACCATCTCCTGTACAATGTCCACAGTTTCTGCAGACATTGTACCCTCTTCTGTAGTAAACTTCTAGTCACTGACCCTAGCCTGTAATATGTCTGCAGTCTCTGACCATCTCCTGTACTATGTCTGCAGTCTCTGACTGTCTCCTGTACAATGTCTGCAGTCTCTGACCATCTCCTGTACTATGTCTGCAGTCTCTGGACATCTCCTGTAGCATGTTTACAGTCTCTGACCATCTCCTGTAGTGTATCTGCAGTTTCTGATCCCCTCCTGTAGTACATCTGCAGTCTCTGACCATCTCCTGTAGTGTGTCTGCAGTCTCTGACCATCTCCTGTACTTTATCTGCAGTCTCTGGACATGTTCTATAGCATGTTTACAGTCTCTGATCCTCCCCTGTAGTACATCTGCAGCCTCTGATCCTCTCCTGTAGTGTGTCTGCAGTCCCTGACCAACTCCTGTAATATGTCTGCAGTCTCTGACCATCTCCTGTACTATGTCTGCAGTCTCTGACCATCTCCTGTAATATGTCTGCAGTCTCTGACCATCTCCTGTACTATGTCTGCAGTCTCTGACCATCTCCTGTACTATGTCTGCAGTCTCTGACCATCCTCCTCTCCTTCCTCGCATGGTTCAATCTTCATGTGGAGATATCGTGGTAAGATCTCCAGAAGCCTCTGAAAGACAGACTCCATGTTAATCTGTTGTATTCTTTGGGGATTTCCAGATGCAAGAACACAATGTGAGCAGGAACCTGAAGTTCACAAGGTTGCATGTGGCCTTTTGATACTTTTTGAGTGCCTCAAGTCCCAGTTAGTGTTTTACCATCTAGCTGCCTACTTAGGTCAATGAAGAAAAATATTAATTGGCCTGATGTCTCCAGTCTCTGACCATCTCTTGTATTATGTCTGCTGACTCTCTTTTGTATCAGGTCTGCAGTCTCTGACTATCTCATGTAGCATGTCTGCAATGCCAGACCATCTCCTGTACAATGTCTACAGTTTCTGCAGACATTGTACCCTCTCCTGTAGTAAATTTCTAGTCACTGACCCTAGCCCGTACTATGTCTGCAGTTTCTGATCCTCTCCTGTAGCATGTTTACAGTCTCTGACCGTCTCCTGTAATATGTCTGCAGTCTCTGACCATTTCCTGTAATATGTCTGCAGTCTCTGACCATTTCCTGTAATATGTCTGCAGTCTCTGACCACCTCCTGTAGTGTTTCTGCAGTCTCTGACCATCTCCTGTAGTGTGTCCGCAGTCTCTGACCATCTCCTGTAGTATGTCTGCAGTTTCTGATCCTCTCCTGTAGCATGTTTACAGTCTCTGACCATCTCCTGTAGTGTGTCTGCAGTCCCTGACTACCTCCTGTAATATGTCTGCAGTCTCTGACCACCTCCTGTAGTGTTTCTGCACTCTCTGACCATCTCCTGTAGCATATCTGCAGTCCCTGACCATCTCCTGTAGTGTGTCCGCAGTCTCTAACCACTTCCTGACAGTCTCAGACCACTATGTTTGCAGTCTCTGACCATCCCCTCTGATATGTCTGCAGTCTCCAACAATCTCCTGTAGTATGTCTGCAATCTTTGACCACCTCTTGTACGTGTCTGCAGTCTCTGTTCATGTCCTGTAGTATGTCTGCAGCCTCTGACTTTCTTTATAGCAAAACTGCAATCTGTTATATCCCAAATACTTTCTGTGTGGATGAAGGGGGATCAAACCAGTAGGTAGAATGAAAGACTGAGGGGTGGGGTGGGAGCTGGCAGGTACACCTGGAGGTATCAGATTCCAGGGATTCAAAAGATGGTTACAGCTCCACCAGACTGCAAAGACCTGGGTCATGGGTAATTTAGGTAATTTTTAAGAACCAATAATGTATTATTGGTTATCCTGACTCTCTCCTCTACAATCTATTAAGAATGCTGCAGCCAGACTCATCCATCCTTCCCGCCGCTCCTCTTCCGCTGCATCTCTTTGTGGTTCTCTTCATTGGCTTCCATTTCACCTTAGAATCAAATTGCAGCTCCTGTGCTTTGCCTTCAAATCCCTACACAAATCTTGTCCCACTTACATTTCTGACTTGATAGAAAAATACTCCCCCTGCCGCTCTCTGCGCTCCTCCAATGACCTACTAATGACTTCCTCACTCATAACCTCATCACACGCACAGCTCCAAGACTTTTCCAGAGCTGCTCCGACTCCCTGGAATGGTCATCCTATTTGGCTTGTTCCTACTTTCTGCTCATTTAAAATGGCACTCAAAACCCATCTTTTCATACTCGCCTACCCTTCTTCTTCTGCCTTTTAAAACCATCACTACTTCCCACTATTACATATCCCCCTCCTATTGTGTGATACTTCCCCATCTCCTAGATTGTAAGCTCTTTGGGTTCTCTCTGTCTGTGTGACTGTCTGCATCTGTCTGTCATTTGCAACCCCTATTTAATGTACAGCGCTGCGTAATATGTTGGCGCTATATAAATCCTGTTTATTATTATTATCATTATTATTATTATTATTATTATTAATAATAATAATAATAATATATTTGTTCAGGCTATAAGATCTCTTAGTGTTCTTCATTGTCATCAGGGGAGTAGAATTTCCAACTATATTATCAAGCAAAGATCAGTGAATGAAAACATTGGACATTCTGATGCAGCGAATTATCGTCTTACCCGTTTCATGACGGCAGTCAAGTTGTGCGTGCTCGGTGTCCTCAATGACACGTTTAGAACGATGACACAACTCAGCACAATAATTGTTGATACTATCATGACAAAGATCAGATATCTACAAAAGAAACAATGGTCAGGATGCAATATTGGATAGACTTTTATGCCTTCTGCAATTCACATGCAATATACTGCCTAGGCAAAAAAGTCCCACTAATATTTCGTTGGCTCTCCTTTAGCTTTCATTACGGCTGATGCAAAGGCTCAACATTTACTCTCATCCAGAGTTGCATTCCTTTTTCCCAAGATTTTGTATTAATGATGGAAGAGTGGGAGCTGTGTAATGTCTTCTCCAAGTCATCCCAAACATTCTCTATGGATTCTGTGGTGGCCAATCCATTTGTGACTATGATATCTCATTCACCCTAAACCATTCTTTCACAATGTGAACCCAATGAGCATTGCCATTCTGGAAAATGCCATTGTGGATGAAAAAAGCCATTGTTGGAAAAAACTGGTCATTCCATATATTCAAGAAATCATCATTTTTTGGGCACATAATCATGCTGACCCGAGACCTGAAGCAACCCCAGCCTAGTGGTGGCTTTTTTGGCCAGGCAGTGAATGTTAAGTAATGTTTAGTATCTGAACATTGAAGTGTATGTAAATACCCACAGATTAAGACGTTAATGTTTAATGAAAACAAGTAAAAGAGACATTTAATGTGTTTCAGAAGCGTCAATACAATAATATATTCCAACCTTTGTTCTGTCCGGTAAATTGGCCTAAAATCTACCTTTTTACTGTGTTGTCACGCTGGAATAATGAGATGTTCTTTGTGGGTTTATAGGAAGGTATCAGCTCAGAGGTGGAGTGACCAACATATTGATGTTCACCAGATCTCCAAGAGCTGGGGCAAACAGTACATTTGCAGAACTGCAGCCAATGATTGTGATCACTTTTAGTATGCAGCCATATAGCAAAGCTGAAGGATCCTTAGAAAACACACATATTATACCGTGTTTCCCCGATTATAAGCCATCCCCATTAAATAAGCCACCCCCGATGTTTGATAAAATAATTAAAATAAGGCACTCACCCGTGAATAAGACATCCTGCGATATCTGATCCTGTGTGTGTCTCCTCGATGCTGGCTGCAGTGTGTGTCTCCTCCTGGCTGCAGTGCAGAGCCAAACTGAAAGTAAGAAGCAGGCACACGCACCCCTGCGATTCTGCACCAGGAAGCACGCTGCTGATCCCTGCCCTAACGGAGAACCCTGCCCTAACGGAGTTACACTTAAGTACCGGTAAGTGAACAGAAGGGGACAATCAATGGCATAGAGTGATCAGAAGGGGAATATGAATGGCGCAGAGTGATCAGAAGGGAAATTTGAATGGCACAGAGTGATCAGAAGAGGAATACGGTATGAATGGCATATGAGTGATCAGAAGGGGAATATGAATGGCACATGAGTGATCAAAAGGGGACAATCAATGGCACATGAGTGATCAGAAGGGGACAATCAATGGCACATGAGTGATCAGAAGAGGACAATCAATGGCACATGAGTGACTTTCAACAATAAACGTGTACTGTAGTCTTCTTCATGGAAAAATAAGACATCCCCCTGAAAATAAGACCTAGGGCATATTTTGGCATTTCAAAAAATATAAGACAGTGCCTTATTATAGGGGAAACAGGGTATATAAATAATTTGTAATATTAGATACCTAGGTGTTTCATTTTTTCTGTCCTCTTAATAATATCCTCTTAATATAAAAAGCCTCTGTAGAACGTTATAGGCAGGTTAAATATAAAGAGTGTAGTGTTTGGTCTTAATTTCATGATCTGAAATGAGGCATCCCACTGCTACCACCATTGTAATGTTTGAGCTAAATTATAGATTACACAATAATCAACCAATACAGAGTTGGGTTGAAACTTAATAAATTATTGATGGTTAAGGTTTTGGTTAATAGGCAGCTCTCTGAGCAGTATATAGCTCCCGTGGAATAAAACTTACAATATGTGCAATAGATTGCTAAACCACAAAGGAATGGATCAGTTAGGCATTCAAATAAAATAAATGTCAATGTTACTATACAACACGTTTTTGGGGTTACACCTGCCTTCTTCAGGACTTTTGAGCAGAGATGTCCTGCACTTGAGGGCTATAGGTAGTAGCTTGACACAAGAGTTTGTGGACAACGGGTATTAGCAGCAGGCATTTAGAATCAGGTGAATTTTGGTTGGTTTTCATTTGGTTTTTAAGGGTTTAATAGGCTATTGGCCCTTGAAAGTTAGCATTGGGCTTGCCAACAAAACCATTGGTATGACCTTTGGTCAATCTCTGCTTCATGAATGACTTGCCAAGTTACTGTTTTGAATCCTTGACAATTGTACTCATGCTCTTTTTCCTGCAAAAACATTTTTAATACATTTTTTAGCTAAAAGTGGAGTGTTCTTAGCCAAAGCAAATATAAAGTGAGGACCCAGAATGCAGGGCATTTTATCTTCCTGTACCCCTGACATTCTGTCATTTGAGGGCCCTAGACAGTCGGTCTTCCCTAAGACTGCGAGTGATCAACGTAGAGTAACTTACTTGCCAATAAGTGGGACACTTAAGGACGTCTCAGGAACCTTCTGAGCGATCAGAAACAGGAACACAGTCTGAGCAAGGAGAACCGAGATAGATGTGGTACATTTCTGACCACCAGCTGAAAGCAGATAAGGACAATGATCAGAAAGAAGTTATTATCCATTTTTAGATGATTCATTACCAGTTTGCCAAAAACAAATAATTTACATAGGAGAGTCTAATGCATTTTAAATAAGCATAACTCGACAATAAACTCAGGGTTCCCTCAAGAACATAAAAGTCAAAAAAGGAGAATATTAAGTTGGTAGGATGAGCAGGGGACTTGGATGTAGTCCACGGGCAGCTCATACCCTTTGTCCCCTCTGACTGCTTTGTACCTCCAACACAAGGGACAGTTCCCATTTGGTTTGTGATTTGTAGATATCAACCCTTACTGGAAAATGTATGGTTTGCTAAGGCCCCATGTATTGTTTTACATTATGGAGAAAGCAATGAGAGAAGCTGGAACAAATGGTCGGGGACACCTTAAACTCTAAGGTGGGCAGAAAAAGACATGAGAATTATGGCAGATCTCACTGTTGGGGTTTCAAAGAAATATAAAAATCCGAATCCAAACCAGGGTTCATCCTAAAATATCACTTTTAGAGAAATTGTCTCTTTGAAACTACAGATCAGCATGTTATTACTCCATGTATGATAAGAAAAATCAGCTGCCTCTATATAATGAAAGGCATCCAGACCTCATAAACCATGTAGCTCTTTTCAGTAGAAGATTATTCTAGGAACTATCCATCCAGTTTAGTTCTGTCAGATCAGTATGAAATACAGCAATATTAAATGGTCATTTGTCCAGTCAGCAGATGGTGCTATAGTTTCTTTTTACAATGCAACCTTCAGCTGTGTTGGAAGAAGTTCACAATTTACAGAACTCAATGATCCATCATAGAAGGGGCTTCTTCCTTATCTTAAAACTCAGTATTGGTTTTGCTATCTTTATCTGCTGTGTTGCCCAAAATTAATACCATGTCCAATCTATTGTCTTTAAGGATTTTGAAAACATCAGGCCTGACCATCATGGCCAACCTATTCCAAAACCATGAGTATTAATATGGAGCTTTTTCATCTTTGTGGCCAAAACTCCCACTCATCTAGGACGGCTAGAGAAGGCTCACAAGATTTTGGAGAATTAAAGAGCATTGAGGCCTGTGAAGATCCAGTTCACAATCTGTTTCATACCAAGTCATACCAAATGTGTTTAGTAGGGCTAAGGTCAGGGTTCTGTGCAGAATATTTGAGTAGTTCCTCACCAAACCACGATGTTTTGGAGCCGACTTTGTGCACATGGGAACAGTCATGCTGGAACAGATACAGGCCTTCACCAGACTTTCCCACCATGTTTTAAGTCTACAATTGTCTTTAATATTGTAGCCTAGGGTACCTTTAATTGGGAACACCTCAATACTATCATTTGGAGCGAATGTCCACCTACTTTTGACCATATATTGAGTTTGATTCTAGTTGCCAAGGGTCCCCGTGTGTCTTTTGTGGTGACTGCAGAGTGAATCTTACCACTGAATGCTAGGAGACATGTTGAGATTTTTTTATGCTACATTGTTAACCCTACCTCACCCCCACTTGGTGGTTAAGGTACCTTTGGCTGGTAGGAAATAGACCAACACTACCAGGGAGGAGATGAGGACACAAGGTACGATGATGTTGACAATGTAGAACAGAGGCTTCCTTTGAATTATAAGCCCAAAATTAATTTCTTGATATTCAAGGTCATCCTTTGTATAGCGATAGTTCACATACTTCCAGGCAGGGCAGTGCTTTATTGCCCATTCTCCATTCTCTAAATATGGCAGGATGTGATAGACAAGGCAAGGGAAGGGAAACAAAAAAGTAAAAGGTCAGCAAATGGACTATTATCATTGGAAACGAGAAATAGTGGAAGTAGTGTGTTTTTACCCGTGAAAGCCTCAGGGTCAATTTCCACCCGCTCCATCAGACCCCCATCGTCAGCAAAAGCCAAAAGTAGATTGATTTCTTTAGCATTGTATGATTTTGACCTACAGAGAAGAAAAGTTCACAAGGTTTGTGAAAAAATACAAAATGCATGTTTCATCAGTTGAATATATTTTGGAATCTGCTTCTTGCCAAAATTCTAAGGCCACCAGCTCAGTCCCAACATTGATTGCTCACCTGAATGCCAGTGTACAGTTCTGCCAGTCAAAGGGGAAGTAGGTAACCTCCACAGCGCACGCACTTCTGAAAATGGCTGGTGGGAGCCAATACATGTGGCCACTGCTATTTACCAGGACGTTAGCATAATAGGCCACTTCAAACTGGCCATCAACGCTGCAAGACAATATCAAAGGTAAAAGTCATTTGTTATGAAGTTCTAAACAATTAATAGACATCTGCTCGTTTTTGAACCTGCTGTGATCCACCATATTGTTTAGTGTGAATCAGGCAATGAGCAAAAACAGAACTTGCAAACCCCTCTATCTGGCAAAAAATCCTTTGGATGGTCCTAGTTGCTTATCAGTGTCACCAAAACACAACAAGGCCTTCAAGAGTCCAGTCCTGACTTGGTTTTGGTTTGGTATTTGCTTTTCAGGAAATCTGAAAATAAAACTGGTAGTGAAAGCCAACAGCCTATCTTGAGGGACCTTTTTGCTAATCATCTCAACTGAAGATTATTCTGGAGACTTCGTTATTTTTACTTACTTGTTTTCCAAAACAATGTCTGGCAACCAGACCATCTCGTGTGAAATCCGTACCACGGTGATCCCACCATAGTCTAAATCATTCCATGTCATTCGGTAGTCATTCCATTCCTAGGACAAATCAAGATATTTGAGACTTCTGTAAAATAATGAAAGCCATGTTCGAGATACAAAAGGTTCAGAACATGCTGAATGGAAGGCAGAAAGGACTTTTAAAAATTGAAATGACTTGGTGTGTAGTCTTTATTTTTTGATGTTCCATATAAAGATTGGAAATTTGCACAGAAATAGACCTTCGGCCATGCAGGTGTAATTAGTCAGAAAAGTAAGCCCAATGTATGGACTAACGTTCATGAACCCTTGATCGTAAGACCTATAAGAGCTGGTTAGACATCTCATTCCGAAATCTAATTCATAAAATTAAGCAAAAAATCATACAATCTCTATTGGGAAGCAACACCAGATATTTGGGCAGTTGTTGATTTTCAACTGTGTGGTAACAATTTAGAGAGGTTCTTTCTGTTCCAGTATGACTGTTTCCCTGTGTACAAGCCATCTCATTAAAGACATGGTTTGATGGGTTTGGTGTGAAGGGACATCAGTGGTTGCAAAGCCCTGACTTCAACCCAATTGAACACTTTTCACATGAACTGGAATTTTAGATTGGAAAAACCTCAATAGTCACAGATCACACCAAACATATGAACAGGAAGCCTTCATAGAAGAGTGGATGCTGTTATGACTACAAAAGAAGGCCAACTCCATAATAACGCCCATAGTTTTGGAATAAGATGTCCATCAAGCACATATATGAGAGAGTCAGTTGTAATAAGTTGTCTGAGAAATACAAAAAAATGTGTACAGATCCTGGCCCCTGAGAACTGAAGTTGGACAGCCCTGGCTTAAACCATCGGAAAAAAAAGCTTATTATCCTCTTCTTGCTGTGTTACATAGTTTGTCCCAACAATTAAAACAGATGAATTTTCATGGACAGCTTGGCTTGAATGTGAATTTGTAGAAACACATAAAGGAATACAAAATAAAATGGGAATTCTTAGCTATAGTGGGCTTTTAAGTCAACATTTCCATTTGCCCTGAAACCAAACATGGGTTTACTGGAAGCCTACTGAGATACCAGAGTGTTGCAAAACTGGACACAAAAAAATCAACTGGCTAATTGAGTCCGTCTTTTTATTTTAAGATTTGTTTTTTTTGTTTTTTTATTTTGGGTTTTTATGACACACCCTATAACAATGCTCAGAATATTTTCAACTGGTTTCCTGAACATGACGATGAGTTCACTGGACTCAACTGGCCTCCACATTCACCAGATTGCAATCAAATAGAACACCTCTGGGAAATGGTGGAATGGAAGATTCCCATCATGGATGTGTCACAGCCAAATATATTTTATGGCCAAATATAATTTGTGGTATAGAAAAGGGTTCCTGTTGTAGGGGTCAGAGACACTGACTTTTAGCTGGAGTCACAATTCAATGTAAATTGCAGAGCTTTGTTCTTACCAGTTGGAGCCATACGTTGGTTGTCATTGTCTCTTCTTTCTCATTCTGTTACCGGAAAAAAATATGAATAAAATAATACATTTTGCTAGAGGGTCCCTTGCACCCTTGGCAATGAGCTGTACTAAGCCCTCATCCCCCCCCCCAACCCCCCAAAAATGTCAAAAATAAAAAAAGTACACTAACCACAATATTACTAAGTAATTTAGCTATAATGTGATCATTTAATTAACTTTTGGTAGCCATATGGATTGTTGCAATCCATGCACCTATGTAAAAGCTACAACCCCATGTGCTACTACATATTTTCATATGCCAAATGTAGTTGAGTATAAACTGATCTAAATATGAATTCAGGTACCTACTGAAAAAAGGAAAATACATGTATAAACCTTGGAAACAAAGTGTGGCGGTCACTGCTAGCATTCATAACAGTAATCAACAGAAATGGCAACACAATTAATGTGAATCTATACATATATGGTTTGTTATTTTTAAATATTTATTTAAAAGGAAAAAAAAAATCACATGAGCTCAGCCTCTTTTTTCCCCTGGTTTTAGGTTGAAGTATTTTGTACTTTTGAGTTGATTATGATTGGCCATTTGCTCTTAATTGATCTTTTGTGCATGCTTGTTGGCCACCACTAGATGGTGCTGTGTCCTTTTGTAAAGTGTTACAACAACTTGACTTTGACAGCTCTGATCTGTCAGACCTGAAACAAATGCAGTTCCAAGACACGCCACTAGGTATCACCTGAGTATAAATCAAGATTTCTAATGGTATTTTAAAAAAACGAAAAACTTTTTCACTTGAATATATATATATATATATATATATATATAAATATATATATATATAGAATATGAGATGAGTGTATAAATATTTCTAACTCAAGTCAGATTATGCATGCACAGAACACAGAACACCCCCTAAATGTTTATAATAATCAAATGTATTTCATATACACAAATTCCCCTCAATCCCCTATCTTCAAAGGTAAGTTGTGACAAGTGCTTTGTGTTGCATTTATATTTATTATTTATATATATTTCTCTCTCAGACTTACCAGCGAGATGAGGTTAGTGAGGGTAAGTTTCAGACGTACATCTATGATATCATTAATGGATTTCACAGGGCGAGCTTTTTTGTTGTAATTTTTGAGCAAGTCTTTTATCAGCTTGGTCTCCTCATTGGCCAGCGAATCTAAGAGACATAAAAAAAAAAAAAAAAAAACTAAAATGTATTCAACCATAAATGTTACTCTTCTTGCTGAGATGGATAGGGAAAAAAGTAACAGAGGGGTTGAAATTCTTACTTTTCATGGATAAGATTGGATAGGTGGGTTGACGTGCATTACAGTGAGTTCTAATGCATGTGTGTCCTCCTAAGACAAGGGTTGGCAAACTTTTTTGGCCATTTTAAGGGTCGGCGGGAGCACACAAGGCCAGACTCTAAGTCCCGTCCTAATGACTCCGCCCACCACCAGGGAACGCCCCCTGAAGTGAAATCCCTTTCCTCCGTATGCATTGCAGAGAAGAGGGATTTACCTTCAGGGAGCTTTCCCTATTTACCGTGGCGGCGGAAGTATCTGGCCTGCCACGGTAAATAGGGGAGCCACAGCAAAGCATGCGGCACTGGAGCTCTGGCGGCTCCGGCTCCGGTAGTTCCTAACCGCCCCTGGCAGATCGGGCCAGCAACCCGTGGCTCTGAAGCCATGTGTTGCTGGCTGGCATTAGGCCGGATGAGCCAGGGGGGCGTTATTCCAGAACGAACTACCGGCTAGGCCGTATATGGCCCTAAAGGCCGGAGTTTGCCGACCCCTGTCCTAAGGCATTGGAATACCATAACAAATGAATGGCAATGCAATTCACTAACATGGTGCATTGCTATGGTTTAAGGTCACATGATCAGTTACTCATGTGTAAAGCTAGCAATCCTCAGTACTTACCTTCTCATCCCCAAAACCATGGGGCCATCTTGAACCAGGATCTTGTTCAAATCTTTCCCCTATGAGAAAACTATCAGCTACAGGTTTGTAATGGGTATGTCCAGGCATGACCCAAAGCTAGCCCCAAACATCATGTCCCAGCAATATTTTTACTCTTACTTTGTACATGTAAAACTATCACCGTACCTGTGAAATTCATGCAGGAGCAGTTCCTACTAAGGTTGGCACGCCATCAGATCTACGTCTTCCTAGAGCCCCTTTTCAGAACACAATGAGCTTGATTTATTAAAGCTTTCCAAGAAGACAGGCTATCATGGGAGAACGTGGGTGATCCAGCAAACCTGGAATGGATTATCTTAAAAAAATGTTGCAATTAGCTTCCAAATGTTTTCAGTCCTTGACTTGATCCATTTAAAGTTTGTTGGATCATTCAGGTTTTCCCATGATAGTCAATCTTCTCAAATCCTTAATAAATCAGACCCAGTGTGTGTGCAGGGTATTGAGGTCAAGATAACCACATTGTGTTGCTGGGAAAGAAATCTCTGTATGTGGGGAGGGCAGAGAAGGGCAGTAGAATAGGTAAAGTTCTGTAGTCCAGCAGGGAGGGCTGACAACACTAGTTGGGGTTTTACTATCGTTAAGGCACTCTGATGTCAATATAAACAGGATGCATTTATTGCACAGATATACCGCTTATGTGGCCTTTTTGCCCTGAAGGTATCCAGTAAAGTAGACCTCTTTCAGTGAAATTCAGTCATGTAGTCATAGCTTTTTTTTTATAGTGGAAATAGTAATGCAATAAATATACCATCAGTGGTGGAAATATAATACAAAGGCAGCAATCGCCTGACTATATTTTGGGATCTGTTTAATACGTAGTATGTTTTCGTTATTTGCATGACCACAGTTGGTTTACTTACACCCCTATTTATTGAAACAGGATGCAGCTTTTTATATTCATTTTATATTTAGGTGAAGAGTGTGCATATGTGGGGTTGGGCAGTTGCCAGTTTTCCCTATTTCATTTTTGCTTATGATTTTTCTTTTAATTTTTTTTCTCAATAGAATGATTAGCAATGTTTGTATATGTAACATTGGCTTTATTGTTGTTCTTTATTATATGTTGTTTATATTCTATTGTTTATAGTCTGTTTATGTCAAGCATTTGAACCTCCTATTGTCTTCAGAACCTCAATAATTCTCCATAGCATGGATTCACCAAGGTGCTGGAAACATTCCTCAAATATTTTGATCCATATTGACATGATAGCATTGCGTAGTTGCTCTTGATTTGTTGGTTGTGTTTCAATGACGAGAATCTCCCACCACATTTCAGAGATGCAATTAGATTAGATTAACTGGATCTGTTAACTGTGGAGGCCATTGGAGTCCAGGGACCATATTGTCAGGTTCTAGAAACCAGTATGGGATGATATGGTGTGCCACCTGCATCAGGTGTAACAAAGGTCGTTTTGAATTACTGTTGCCTATCTATCAGCTTGAACTAGTCTGGTTATTCTCCTTTGACCTCTGGCATCAACAAAGCTTTTTCATCCAGAGAGTTGCCGCTCACTGAATATTTTCCTTTTTTCTGGCCATTCTCTGTAAGCCTTAGAGATGGTTGTGAGTGAAAATCACAGCAAATCAGCAGAAACTTCAGACCATTCACCTGGCACCAACCCATGCCATGTTCAAAGTCACGTATATCACCTCTCTTTGCCATTCTGATGTTTGGTCTAAAGTAGGTCATCTTGACAATTCTTCATGCCTAAAGTTGCTGCCATGGTTTTGGCTGATTACATATTTGTATTAACAAGTACAGTTGACAACTGAAAATCCGACCATCGATAATCCGTTTCCTTCAGTTTTCAGGCATGAATTTCAGATCGCATTTTCAATACAGGGACTGTAGTACACTGTTTGGCCACTGATGTTGTGATGGCGCTGTTCTGCCGAAACAGCTGTTAGGTCTTGCTTGCTACACTAAATACACGTTGAGAGTTGCCTGCACCTTCCGGGTGCTGCGAGAGGAAGGCTGGCCTGTGTGTGGAAGTAACTATAACTTTTAAAAAATCTGGAATTTTCAAAAATCCGGCACACCTCAGGTCAGGAGGTTGCCAGACTTTTTAAAGTCAACTGTAGTTGAACAGGTGTGCCTAAAAAAGTGGTTGGTGAATTTACATTGAATGAATTAAAGCATACGTAAACTCACTATTTTTATTCTACATAGAAGGGTAGATAACCCTTCTAAATACAATAAAAATGTGGTCTTTTTTTTTTTTAATGCAACACCCTTTACCTATGTCATGCATCCCGGAAGGTTCTGGCTGCTCCTTCCGTGCATGCCGGAGATCACCAAGAGAAGCTCTCTTTTTTTCTCCTTCCCCTCCTAATCTCGCCCCTGCGCCGTGCGAAATCGGGTGATGCAAGAAGACCAAAAGAGAGGGTAGAAAATAGTGGCGCTTGGCGCCAGGACAAAGAGGAATCCCAGGACAACGTGGGACCAGATTGCAAGAAGCACCATGGAGGGATCTGCGGGATTAAAGGTAAGTGTATTTTTATGTTTTTAGTTTACTTCTGTTTTAAGTAGGCCCATGCAGGTTACAGTAATTGTAAATCTAAACTATTAGATTGCAAGTTGTGTAACAACAGAGCTATGACTATCCTATAGTAAGATAAAAATGCAAAATTTCCCATAATTCCCCAGAAATAATGCAGTATATTCATGTGACCATTACGCAGTAGTTAAAGATTTTGAATCATGAAGATCACCTGCCATGTAGTCTCCCACCATGTTATTGCCGGTATGGAGTTGGTGCTAAGCTTCTATGAGCTGCTCAATCAGAGAAAAAGTCACTAGCCAGCTGACTCCATCCTGTGTTGCTAAAAATGGCGTATTACACCAAGGTCTTGTTCCCAGAGTGTTGTCCTGTATTTTCCAGTGCAGTCTTGTCAACACAACACACATTACTGAATATATTCTGAGGTTGGAACAAGACCTGGGACTTCTATACCACCCACCCAAGACAGAGCTTTCAGCCTTCGGGATCTCTACATGGACATGGATTCTACCTTCTAGAAGAAAATTGAAGCTTCTGTATCCCCTGCAGTGCATTTCCCCCCAATGTAAAGTAAAGCAAATCAATCTGAATAACTCATAAGGACATACAATATACAGCCATAGTTTGTAGGCATGGGACCAACACACCTACACAAGCTTGCTAGACATCCAAACCTAGGGGTCTCAAACCAATCACTAAGCACCAGGTGATATCTATTGACAAAACTTAGCATACGAAGACATTTTATGCAAATTTCTTCCAACTTTGTGGTATTATTTTGGTGTAGGCCTTTCTGCTCCAACATGGCCTTTGTACAAAGCCAGATACAGAAAGACGTGGTTGGATGGGTTACGTGGGGAGAAACTCAATGGCCCGCACAGGTGTCTGAGCCTAACTCTACTAAACGTCTTTGGGATGAAAAAGAATGCCAATTATGAGCCAAAACTTCTACGTGACCTCAAAAATGCTCTTTAGTATGAATGGGCACAAATTCCTACAGACGTCGGAAGACCTTTGTAGGAGAATTGAGGATGTTATTGCTGCAAGGTCAATATAAATGCCAATGACTTTAGAATTGGATATCTACGAATCATGCATAGGTGTGATGGTCAGGTATCCGTATATCCTAATTGCCAGGAATGTAATGTTTACCCCCTAACCTGGGGTACGGTAATAGTGAAGGCTATCAGTGGCGAGCAGGTGGAGAGAGCCTATCTGGGAGTCCCGAAAAAAGTGAGGGCACGGCGTGTCCACCCTACTACACCCCTGCCCTAACTGGCCAATGTTGACCTCTTGGCTGGGTTTCGAGGAGGCCATTCCTTTTATAAGTGACCTTTAGAAGAACGTATTTGCTGGTTTCTTGTGTCCAGCAATACTTGATCATCTTGTTTTAACTTTTAGCTATCCTATTGATTAGGGTGTTGCCCACCTTTTAGAACTCCTTGTTGTACTCTACATACTAAAAGTTACAAATACAACCAAGCAAAGTCAAAGTCATAATGGCTCGTCTAAGGTCAAAAATCCAGAATGATCACAGTCATAATACATTGTTAGGCGGTTTACGTCCCCAGCTGCTGTCCACAGTGTTAGTTTTAGGTGGACTGATCCTTTAATCTAATGGCCAGCAGCTCACAAAACCACAAACCAGACCCTTAAGCTAAGCTAGGTATCAGCCCCATTGCAGTCATAGACAGACAGACATGCACTAGGTAATCAGCAGACTCACAGAATAGGAAAGGAAGCAGTAACCAGATGGGAAGCTGGCCACCCATCTTTAGACTGTCAGCTCCTGGGACCGTCTCTTTCCAAAAATCCAGGAGCAGAAGAAGCTTCGTTAGCTTGAAGTTATTTTAAGATGGGATGTGTTATTTCCGTATGGAAGCTAGTATCATCTTCAGAGTCTCTCTCATTCACCCTCCGAGAGCTCGTCCCCACTGACAAGGATCATATGCAGCTGTCACCAATTATTGCCAGTTAAAGACCCCTCCATTAACCTCTTCATGGTTTCATGTCTGCTGGCCTGGCTCATTGGCAGACAGTGTGTTCACTTCCATAGCATTGGTTTTTTAGGTTTTACAGCCTTCAAAAAATAAACAAAAATGCTACACAATAGGCTTAATTTACAAAGCTTTACACAAAGATAAGAATTTTAGTCATGAGACTATCATTTAAATTCTTGTTGAGCTCAGCTGATAAACAACTTTTATTTTTTTGAAAAGATCAATAAAATTCTGTTACAATAGTTGGCAGGTGGTTCACCAGCATGGTAACCCCCTGACTTAACCCAAGCTAGCCCTTGTGTCAGGCACATACCCAACCCTTACTTACCCTAGGTACAATTGGCCGGACAGTAGTGCCTGAGCTGCCTGACAATTGCTTGTGGGAATTGCCTAAAAAAGTAATGGTTTGGACCTTATAATGGGCACAGCATGTGTGCAGACCTGGGAACTCAGTGCAGAGAAACTCAAAGCCTCTGATTTTGGGGTCAACACACGTACAGACCAAGGAACCCAGTACGGAGAAGGTTGAAGTCCTTCATAATGGACAACAGATGTGCAAACCCAGGAATTCAGTGCAAGGTAATGGCAGCCCCTAATAATGGATACAGGGGATCTGCAGACTTGGGAACCCAGCACAGAGAAGGTTAAGTCCTTCATAATGGACACAGCTTAGGGCCCCTCATATGGAGGACAACAGATATGCAAACCCAAGAATTGAGTGCAAGGTAATAGCAGCTCATAATAATGGGTACAGGAGATCTGCAGACTTGGGAACCCAGCACGGAGAAGGTTGAAGTCCTTCATAATGGACAACAGATGTGCAAACCCAGGAACTCAGTGCAAGGTTGTGGCAGCCCTTTATAATGGATACAGGGGATCTGCAGACTTGGGAACCCAGCACAGAGAAGGCTGAAGACCTTCATAATGGACATAGCATAGGGCCCTTCATATGGAGGACAACAGATATGCAAACCCAGGAACTCAGTGCAAGCTTGTGGCAGCCCCTAATAATGGATACAGGGGATCTGCAGATTTGGGAACCCAGGTTGAAGTCCTTCATAATGGTCACAGCACAGATTTAGACCCAGGAACTCAGCACAGAACCCTTCATAGGGAGGACAGCAGATGTGCAAACACAGGAACTTAGTGCGGGGTCGGTGGTAGCCCCTTATAATGGACACAGAGGATGTGCAAACATGGAAACCCAGCACAGTGAAAGTGGAAGCTCCTCATAATAGGCACAGCACAGGGCTCATACAAGGCCGGATAAGGACCCTTAGAGGCCCTAAGCAGTTAAAAGATTTTGGTGCCCCCATATATATGTCATTCAAAATATAAACAATAATAAACCATAAAATAAAATGTTATTTAAATAAATGTTATTCCTCAAAATTAAACAAAACCTACAGTAAAATAGAAAATAATGTTTATTTTTGTTTATTTCCACTTTATTTATATTTGAAAAGTTTTCTCCTACTTTTTTAAATGCAGTCTTTGATCAGATCCTGCTTCTATTACTTAATAGATATAAGGCATCCTGCCTGCCTTGTTGCATAGTTGTTCTGATGGGATTTTTAATATACTTCAACTGAGAAAATGAATGTTCAACTGAGTAATTTTTGACCATTAATGTTAAAAATATCCAAAAGCCAATGTCTACATTTGGAAAGGCACACTCAATATTGTCTTGTACAGTTATTTTTCTGCACTCTCTGAGTGCTCCTGTTATCATTGTATATATCTGTATGTAATTTTTTCATTTGTGTGGGGGCGGATTATGGTTCAGCTGCACCATTTGCAGTATTGCACCATATGGCCAATGGACCATGGTAAATTCCAATTTTGGTGGTGCCCCCTTCTCATGATGCCTGAAGCATGTGCTTATTTTGCTTAATGTTTAATCCACCCCTGGGCTCATAAGAAAGACAGCAGATGTGCAAACCTGGAAACTCGGTGCAGGGTTGGTGGGAGTTCCCCATAACTGACACACCTGGGAAACCAGAGAAGCTGAAAGTCTCACATAATTTGGCTCAGCACAGACCCCCTCATAAGGAGGACTGCAGATGTGCAAACCCAGGAGGGTCGGTTGGAGCACATGAAGTCCACAAAAAGTGACAATGTATTTAATTGTCCACTATCCAATGAATAAGAAAGAATCAATTTTGGGTGGACTGACCCTCCAAATATATGATTTTGCTGTCATATTCAAGGGATACAATTTGGAACAAAACAAAAATTACAAATTAAAGTGTCCCCTTAGTGTTTCTTTGGTCTAATATGGAGTGCAATAAAGTCACCAGACTCAAAAAAGCATAAAGCAGAGGAAGCCACAATAAAATGACCTCTAGGAACAAAACTTTGAAAAGAAATTAAATGGTCACCAAAACTTCAGTGTGTGGAGTAGAAGTAGTAGTATGACGAGAAGAGCAGCCTGAGAACGAAGCCAAGTCCTCTTCCTTTTCTGGAATCTTAGAGGTATTCTATGTCACTATCAGTTTCACTGTCACCACCATGACTTCTCCAAGGAGATCAGTTGTCTAGGTTTATCACTCCAGCTTCCCCTGGACAGATATCACATTTAACCATTTATCTTACAACACAGCAGTCAGTTGTTTAAGGGAGGAAACCAAGTCAATCTTTCAAAAGGACGTATAGTCATTTTGTGGACTTTAACTTTTTCATTTTTTGATTTCAGGAATAAAAATAAACAATTTAATCATCTGTGAAGGTTCTCGTGTATCCAGGTCATAGGTAGGTCATTTATCCAGGTCATGGCACGTCTAATAGTAGTTAGTCACATTCAACCGAGCTGTTCTGAGGACCTTTCACCATTCATTCAAGTGGCTTCCACGGGGAAATACAAACCCCAGAGTGTACAACATAATAATTGGACAACATAATTGGACTGCAGGAATGCAAATATATTAGTCACAACAAATGGGACCTTATGAATTTCATTCTTCATATTAATTTTTCCCAAAATGGAACTTTGTGCAAAACATGTAGATCAGTGTTTCTCAGCCAGGGTTCCTCCAGTGGATGCTATGGGTTCAATAAGCACCTCTCAGGACAATTACTACTGACACCAATAATGTTTTTTGACTATCTGTAAGGGTGTCATTTTGCACCCTGACCACCATGCTAATGTTGTGAACTGTTGATATTGCAATTATTGTTAGAGTTTATGACTTGAAACTTAATTCAAGAGTTCCCAATGATAAAAAAGTTTGAGAAAGGCTGTTAAAGAGATACATATTCTGTATGTTGACTCCAATGTCAGTACAGGATTGTCTTCTGGTATCATGGAAACTGATATCCTTGGCTTGGGTTGGGTTGGAGGAACAATTTAACATTCACTGCACGCCTTCCTCATGATCTTAGGAATAACAGACTATCTTGGTTCCTCCCAAATCGCTTCCACAAAGAAAACAGAATTCGGCCCGTGGAATTTATTTCCACTTGCTGATTGACAGGACCAAATGGGAAGCTGCCAGCAGCCACAGTGAGCTGGATGGGGTCTAGGATATAATGTGACAGAGGAAATGAGAGTCTTATCGTGCCTCAGTCTTGACTTCTTCAAGGTCAATGAAGTCTTAAAATATTGTTGGACTGTAGGCACCCCTTGATGGGGCAACACCAACCAAAGCAGGGGAAGACGGTGGCATCCCCAAGCTGAGGACATGAAAGCAAAGATTCAAAGAAGCCTTTTAAAACTCATGTATGTGTAATTGTCCAAATACATTTACAAAACATTTCAAAGGTTAAGGGTTCAGAGTAAGGGATCAAAATACCCAGAACTGATGTTTCTTCTGATGTTACTTCCAGCCATCCCTGATCTGGGTTCCTAGGTCTGTCCACCTGCTGTGACCAATTTATGGGGTTCCCATCACCCATGCATTGAGTTCACAGGTCTGTGTACTTGCTGTGCCCTTAATGAGGGGTTCCCACCGCCCCTGCACTGAATTCTCAGGTCTGCACACCCGTTGTGCCTATTATAAGGTGCTCCCACCATTCCTGATCTGAGTGCCTAAGTCTGTACACCTGCTGTGTGCAATTATGAGGAGCTCCCTGCACTGAATTGACTGAAAACTGAAACATCTAACAAAAACACAAGAAACACGTAAAAATAAAATAAAAATAAAATAAAAAAAAAACAATAAATGTTTAGAACTGAGCCCTGCAACTCACCACTGCAAATCTCCCATGAACCCAGAAAGTGAATCTTTCATAACCAGTGTAGCAGCACACAGTATACCGTAGGTGACAGGTGCTCTTGTAGTTCCTTCTCCTCCTTCCATACCCCACCGAAATTCCCAAACTATATTCGGTTTAAAAAATCTTTGTTTGGTCTTTTTGGAGATATAACTTAGTTTGGACCCCATATATCAGAATATATTCTTTGTGATAATGCCTATTCTTGGATCCATGAATCATCAACAATGCTTTACATTCCAGCTGGTTGGAGCTCCATTGACAAGGTTAAGGCAATCCATTTTTCCACAATTTGCTACCAAAGGATCAAAAAAAAATACGGTTAATTAAAAAAAAAATTAGGCATAGTAAAAATCAACCAAACCTGTAGTATATAAACCAGCTAAAAAGCAAAGTCAGGCTTGGAATAAAAACCTATAAACCAGCCTTTTTTAACATTTTTACCCCAAAGGATCCTTTGAAATAAATTCTCAGGGAACCCCTGATGAAATTAATTCATCGAATTATCGCTGATGGGAAGAATGCCCCCTATTACATTGACAATCTGGAAGAAATGCCCTTTAAGGTGCCACTGTTCTAGACAGCTAAGTTATCACTGGTGCCATCCAACTGGCTCTGCCTAATGATGCTGGCATCATTGGATGGGAAGTCAATTAGCCAAAGCTCCAGACGCTCCAAACAACTATTTGAGGAACCCTATGGATCCACTGAACCCTGGTTAAGAATGGCTGCAAGAACCTGATAAGTTGGGTTCTTTCTAGGGCTCAAGTAGGAGGAGCTCATAATGGGTCACCAATGTGCCAAAGGTGTTAGAGAAAAAGAGAGATTGGAGAGCTGAGGGTACTCTTTTGAGGGATCCTATTACGGAGCAGTGCCTAGGGCACAAGAGTCTAAATCTGGTCTGTGTATACCCTCAAATGTACCCTCACCTTCAGACAGGTCCTATTGGCTAGAAAAACTAATATCTTTAACAGTGCTTCTCAACCATGGTTCACCCAGAGGTTGTTGGGGTTCCTTGAGCAATGAGCAATTTAAGAAGGGGTTTCGTAAAGATCTGAATGTCATTCAAGGGTATCACATATTAAAACACTGATCTATAGGACCTAAAATACATATACTTACTGTAATTTTCTTTTCTTGGCACCTCACCATGTCAGCGTGAATGGGTTGAACTCAACCCAACGAGATCCTCACAGCAGCTCCTTTGTGTAGCTTTAAAGTTTTCCTTGGGCTGAGATGGTGTCCCAGAAAAACTTTCAGTAAATCTTTTTTTACCAGATGCCTTCCCAACAGGTAATAGGAGTCTGTTAAAGTAAATCCAATTTAAAATCTGTCAACTATTTGCCAATGGTTTTCATATTCTTTTAGATTTTGACATTGTATTGGTGACAAATATAGGAAGTTGTATAAATTACCCTAACGTTTATAATGGATTTTGCAGTTCTCTGCTCAGGTTGTGGAAGGGAGAAGTAGCACAAGGTACCAGCCAGCTGTATTGCATTGCCTCTGTGCTAACAATTACCATGCTGATAGCAGCAGAGCAGTTTATGGCATATATGCTATTTTTTAATGTTCACATCATGAACTACAATTACTTAATAGCAAATTTCCTGGTAACTTTGAATATTAAAATAAATAATTTTTTTGCATTTGCAGCAGAAAATTCTATGAAAGTGCCAGGACATACGTGGTTTATTAATCCACAAGGACAAAATTTGAAGCCATTTCCTCTTCCATATAAGAAGTAAAATTAGGTCCAGGAAACAGCCGAAAGTCAAGATAAGACACAACACGATCTGAAAACTATAAGAAGAACATATCATTGGACATGTTGCAGAAGCTTTCCTGGGAGGTGAGTACTTACTATTA
>NC_092859.1:5916648-5917177 GCF_032062135.1 Pyxicephalus adspersus
TAGTGTGTTATACTACTATATTACATTTAATGTTGACATATTGTTAAGGGCCATTTTATATAAAATTTTTGTTTCAGTTTGGGTAGTTGTTGAAGAGTTAAACCAAATGGCAGTTCCTTATAAATATCAAAGATTCAGGTGGTGAGAAATTTGTGTTGATTTCTTGGGTTTGTACACCTCCTGACTCCATAATTTGGAGGCCCCGCTATGGGTGCAGTTTTTGAGCCCTTCAGAAGCTTTTGTTCCTGAAAAAAAACGGCCTTTTAAAGGGTACCCAGCTTCAATTTGTTTTCAAGATTTTTATCTCTAATGTAAGTTCAGAGTCAGGCCAATTTTTTTTATATATCTTGAGGATTCTGGTTGTGAGATAACTTCCATAGGGCCTGCTATGGGTGCTGCTTTCCCCCACCTACTAGATTGTAAGCTCTTCGGGGCAGGGTCCTTCCCTCCTGTATCACTGTCTGTATTAGTCTGTCATTTGCAATCCCTATTTAATGTACAGCGCTGCGTAATGTTGGCGCTATATAAA
>NC_092859.1:5917681-5925581 GCF_032062135.1 Pyxicephalus adspersus
GGGGGGGGGGTAAATGGGAATGGGAATGGGTAATTTTTTCATCATGGGGGTTCTGGTTGTAAGATGTTTTTATTTTTTGGGTCTCTATACCAAAATGATGGCTATCTAGTTCCAAATTAGATATCCTTTCTCTTTTAAAAAAAGCTATTCATATTTCCGGAGAATTCTGATGGGAAAATATTTTCATTTTTGTGTTTAGTTATATTTTGAGATTTGGGTCCAATTAGTTCCTGCTTCACTTATGCAACCTATAACTTTAATGGAGATGAGCTAAATTTTGTGTGCCATGGTTTGTAGGGATTTTAAGGCTAGCATAAGAGCATGCTAACTGTCATTTTGTTTTGTTTTTTGTTTCTTGTTTTGTTTTTTTGTATCCTGATATGAGTTGACAGAACCCAAGGCCAAAACTGCACCCGTAGCTCTTCACAGCTTCAGTAACTCTAATCTGAAACTTTTAACTACTTCTTTGGCTGCTGCAGGTTCCTTTGTGTTTCTTTTGTTTCTTTTTGTGTGAGAAATGGTCTGTCTGTCTTTTGTTCTTTCTATGCCCCCGATAATAAATGGCAGAACGAGCTATTTTAATTTGTTAGTTCAGGAAGTGGTCACTGCAATAAGTTACAAATGGCAGGTCCAATATTTTTATCCTGGCAGCCTTTCTAAGTTACATTTAAATGAATTTTATGTTGAGAAAAATATGGTGGATGCAAAGCTGTTTTGACTCCTGTTAAGAGAAACTAGACAGGACATCAGTGGATTTGTTAAAAATGGTCATCAGGTTATTAAACAGATATTATAACAAAATGCTTTCAAATGCTTTGTATATATACTATACTAAAATAGAGTTCAAAGTTAGGGTTTATATACCCAATAAAGGTTGCTCCATTGTAGGTGTCAACCAAAAATGGATATGCTAGATCACTGGAGACATCTGGTGGGTGACTTCAGAAACTGACAAAGTAGAGATGATGAAACTGAAGTTTAAAAGATAAGCTTGATTTTTATTTTATTTTACTAATGGTTTTAAATGTGTTATTGTTTGTCTCGTATGGAAGCAGCTTGGTCTGCTTATTGCATATTCAGTCTTTTTCCTAAATGCTTGTGCTACATACCGGTAGTTGTGCTTCACAGCTCATTCTCAAAATTCTGAAAAAAGTCCATGGGGCTACATTGTTCTCCATTTTTAAAAATCTGATCACAACTTTTATAATACCTAATAGCGATGATTGCTTTCATCACAGTACTGTAATTACTTTAGGACTGAGAGAGAATAGTTCTCCTTGTGTACACAGTGTGGTTGGTCTAAGCCACTGCTTTGAAAAACAATATTTCAAGAGGAACTACAATAAAAATAACCTTATCTGCCTGATGGCAATCACCTGTCCTTAGCGTAGTTGCCACCATCTTCACCCAATTTTCTTCCTTGAGTTGGGTCCTTGGCCATATTGATTCGCTGGGTCAGGATGACGTAACTCCAGTGCACCTGATTATTCAGTCTGGTTAATCGCAAGGGAGGTCAGGAAGTGCCAGGTATCCCAGGATCTCAGCGTTTTTTGACAGATGAAGACAGTGATCTGGCAGGTTTATATGATTTATTGCAAGGTTGGAGCTACACGGGTGATTTAGGCGGCTCAACTGTGCTGATGATACTGAACATGTGTGCCAACAAAGTGTAGTTTTTAACATTCCCCATGAACATTAACATGTTTCTTGTTTTCTAGCCTCACCATGGTTGCCGTTAGTCCTGTTCTTTATTTCGGGATCTTTGGCCTCTTTTTGGCCAACCAAGTCTACACTTCTTGTGTCTCAGAGGAGAATCTCAGCAAGAGAAAGAAAGAGACGTCTTGTATTCAACTTTCCTTAACCAGCGTTCCCATGAAGGAAATACCCCCAGACACTGGTATCCTCATCCTGAGTTTTAATAACCTGAAGGCCATCTCCACCTCCACTTTTAAGGGAATGAAAGAGCTAGTAGAGCTGGACTTATCAGACAATGCTTTGACTAGCTTTAAGGTGGACCTTCCGATTATGTTAGAAGAATTAAATCTGGCAAATAATTCATTAACCGGAATCCCAGATTTGTCCCAACTGTCCAGCCTAACTAGGCTTGTTTTGACCAACAATCGCATTTCTACTGTCTCGGACTCTGCATTCAAAGGGCTGAATGGTTTAAAGATGCTGGAGCTCCAGAAAAATTCCATCCACTCACTTTCGGGAGAGGTGAGAACATGTTTTTATGATTCACTGACCTTACTATTTTTGTTCATCTCACAATATCTTACATGGCAAAGTAATCCTATCAAAGCTTGATAGATAGTTTTCAGATATAAACTGTACCGCCCCTTTAGGTACTTAATGGGAGTGTGGAGCCTCCCAGGATACCGAAATTATGCATCTCGGGAGGCTCTGGTTGCTTCTTCTGCACATGATCAATTTTGGGCATGCGCAGAAGGGGCATTTTTTCCACCAAGCGGAAAGAGATGCCTATTTCATGCATGCGCAGTGAGATCGGCTGTCTTTTTCTTTCCCCTTCACAGTGGCAACGTCATCTGATCCCACACCTGCGAGACTAGGTGATGTAGCAAGAAGAGGGAAGAGAGAAGACGGCGGCGATCAACGCCTCCTCCGCACTGGGGCGATGAGGAATCCCAGGAAGACACGGGACCATATCGTAAGAAGGACCAGCGCAGTGCTCAACCCAGAATTTTTTTTTTAAGCTGGGTGGGAAGAAATTGTAGGCGGGTGGCAGCCCCTGTATTGTGACCCAACTCATCAGTAATCACCCAAAAACAGCCGGGTGGCTGCTTAAAAGTTCTGGGTGGTGAGCCCGGCTAAAAGGGGCTGGGGAGAACACTGCAGCGCCATCAAGGGATCTGCAGGAATAAAGGTAAGTACATTTTTTTTTTTTAGTTCTGCTTTAAGGTGGGAATAATCTAGCCTTATTTTAGATTGAATTTTAAATTCTTCTTTGTGGCATAATCTGTAAAAATGTAGCCATTGAAAGCAATAAATCTGACCAATACAGGCTTTTGGCTTGGGCCCAAGATCCACCCCATACCATATGAGGGCCAACAAAAGCAGATTCTATAAAAATAAATCTATATGCCATTCCAGCATCATATAACTAAAGCTTCCTCTCGGCTATTACACATCTGATTTCATATCTGCCACCCAACCCATGCAACGACCAAGAATTTGCAGACAAGCTCTAATGATCTTACAATGATGAAATATGGATATCTACTAAGATGTTTTAGTCATCAAACAAAAAAGGATTTCCTTTAGAAAAACTTACACTTGAATTCTTTTCTTTATACAGGTTTTTAATGACCTGAAAAGTCTGGACCTACTAGATTTATCATACAATCAACTGTGGGAACTTTCAGCCCACCTTATCTCCGGTCCTGTCTCTCTCAAACAATTTTACTTGACAGGAAATAAACTAACAAACATTCCAGATAAGTTCTTTGATGGATTGGATTCTCTTGCCTATGTATATCTTGACAAGAACCCGTGGATCTGCAACTGTGCCCTGCAATATTTAAAGGACTGGATGGAAGACAATGGACATATTATCTATTATTTGTCTAATGGAACTCCAGTAGGTGACGAGAAAAGTGTCCTCTGCTCTGATGGAACCCCACTTATCGATTATGATATGCCCGATTGTAGTGGAAAAGGACTTGGTGATGCAGATCAACATTTTATACCAACAAAATTTATACCAATACCTAAGAAAACCACACAAGCACAGTCAACCATTGCCCAGACCCCAAAACCATGGAAAACGACAAAGATTACAACAGTGAAAATTACCCATGTGCTGACCACAAGGCATCCAACATTAGCTGCTACAACTTCTAAGATTAAACAATTGACAACCCCAATTGTAACTTCAACAAAACTGTCCACGACAACTCCAACAACCACCACAACTTCAACAACAAGAAAAATAACCACAACACCATACAAAACTATTATAATGACAACTACTGAGAAAAGGACAACTACTCTTGAAACCACGGAAATGCCTTCATCTACTCATCCAACAACCACTTTCCACACAACTTCTACTCTTCCAACATTAAAGGTGGCACCTAGTACAGTCATGGCCACCTCAACTGTGTCAACACAAAAGCATCCTGCAAACATAACCCACATGCCTACCAGTGCCAAAGTCACAGAAGCACTGTTTAGGACTACAGATACTTACTTATTCTTCACCATGCCACCAGCAAGAGTTGGCAGAGCAGAAGCCCATGGCATGTCATGGCTGGAGTACAAAATTCTCAAAAACTGTTGCTTCCTTCACCTAATCCTCTATATTGTGGGTCTACTCCTTCTCTTGGCCGAGATCATCCTAACGGCATGCTTGCTGGTTTGGACACACACACATCTTTATCGGCATTATCAAGCCCTAATGGAGAAGATGCCGAATATACGGCTAATCCGGTACAGCCTGCGGGCACCAGTTAATGAAGATGAGATACTACTTGTCCGCGATATTGAAAACAACTTCAGTGACCAGTCATTATCTGGGGTGACAAGGATGCTGGTGCTGGAAGCCAATACCAGGGACCAGAAGAAGCTATACACCTCAGCCATTTTGTAATAAGGCAAGGGATTTTATATATATATATATATATATATATATATATATATATATATACATAAATATGACAATGGAAGAAAGTCAAGATAAAAGCTATAATGCTCAGCCAGTACGAAAAAAAAAATTATTATTCTATGCTGTACTATAGAAAAAGGTTTATGTTTGCTTAAAAACACAACTACAAATGTCACCTCACATAAAATAATCCATATTAAAACCTGAACTGTAAACCCCCTCCCCACATTACAAAAAAATAAAAAGCTTTATGGATTCTCATATATATGAAAAGATCAAGTAACTAGTTTCTAGTTAATGGAGTATGAAATGTAGGCAATATCATATTTACTAGCAATCGGATGGGCTGCATTCTTATGAATGTGAAGTATCAGTGACATCACTGATTAAATGGGGTGCGTGATTTCAGTGATTTTGTTGGTCAATAGATGAGCTGTGTTGTCATGAATAGTGATCCCGCTGGTTTATATGAAGTGTGGGTAATGTCACTAGTCTCTAGTAATTGGATGGACTGTAGTGCTCAACCCAGAAATTTTTTTAAGCCGGGTAGGAGAAAATTTTAGCCCCTGTATTGTGACCAAACTCTTTAGTAACCACCAAAAACAGCCGGGTGGGTGCTGAAAAGTGCCGGGTGGTGCACCTAGCTAAAAGTGCCTGGGGAGAACCCTGGACTGTGGTGTCATTGGTTTTCAGTGATTGTATGGGTTGTGTTCTCATTATTAGTGATGTCACTGGTCTCCAGTGATTGGATGAGCTGAGTTTTCATGTATAAGAACTTTTGGAAATCATCTCATGTTCTCATGTATTTGAAGTGACAGTAATATCACTAGTCTCTGATAATTGGATGAACTGTAGTTTCATTAATGGAGATGTCACTACTTTCCAGTAATTGGACAGGCTCATGTTCTCATATGTATGAACTGTTGGTGATGTCACCAGTCACTGGTAATTGGATGGGCTGTTTTCCCCTAAATGGTGATTTAATTGGTTTGCAGCGATTGGATAGGCTGTGTTCTCATTACTGGTGATGTCATTGGTCTCCAGTGATTGGGTGGGCTGAGTTTTCATTTATATGATGTGTCGGTAATATCACGGGTCTCTAAGAATTGTGGACTTTGTATTAGATTTCCAAAGTGCTTTAGATAGCCACACTACTCCATGCAAAAATAGTGAAATCCATATGTTCATGCATGACTTAAAATTGTCATCAGCCTAAAAAGTACACGTTCTGCTACAGCTGGAAATTTCAACCAATTTGTAATTCATTTCTGGGGTCAAACAGAACAAAGTCATGTTTCACCAGACACTTTCTATGTATTCAAAGGTGGCCAGAGATTAGCTTCATCAGAGATACAAAATTAGGTATTTGTGTACGGCCAATTTTAAAGGTAATTCCAACTCAGGTAGGACTTTTGTTTTGCTGTTTGGAACAATAATTTTCCACCGTTTCATTAGAATCTGCAACAAGGCCTAATGCACTCTATCCCCAACAAAGATGGTTCTATTTCCCTTTTATTAACGTCCCTTTAAAGGTGATGTTGGTGTGAAGCCAATGAAAAACATAAAAGAACACAAAAGCACAACAGAGTAATAAGGACAAATCGCAGTTTATATACCGGACCCTCATTGCTCAGAAGAAGTTACAGGTTTGCATAAATAGAATTTATCATCAATTTTATTACAATAACCTCCAACAATGTAACAGATGATAAAAAATAAAATTGCTTTGGCTGAGGTCTCTCCGAATAACCGTTTAAAGGAAAACACCATCCTGACAAATTTGTAATTGCGAATTTGGTAGAGTCAGGTGAGGGAGAAGGGGTAGTGGGGTGGGAAAGTTACATTCGCCCTCCATGTCCTCAATGGCCAAATTGTGCTTTGCAATGCCAACTGTAGGAGGAGACTTTAGCTGGCATTGCAAGCTGACAACATCAAAGGAGGCGACTGGAGGATCGCTGGAGGCGCAAAGAACTTACACACTGCATTCTTGCCTCTTCTCCCGTCCATGTGTTAGCATGGGGTTCCCCTTTAAATCCTGGTACCTTTGCGAGAGACCGGTGTGTTGATTGTGCAGACAAATAAAGAAAAACTCCGGTCTAACTAAAAATAAAGCGAGAGATGATTTTGAAAACAAGAAGCTTATGACATCTCTAATACTTTAACCTCCCCTCCGCGTAGGAGAAAATCTAATAAGCAATTTCTATACCCGACACCCTCAGAGGTTTTTGATGTTTGAGTCCACCCCCTCATTTATTTTCTGCAGGAATTGTGGGGGCCAAATGATTGCATATGCACCTTGCAGTTAAAGCCACGAGGGCAACGTACAAATTGTTTTCCACAAGAAAAATGGCTTTTGTAAAATGACAAATAAGTGCTTTGTGGAGTTTTTCTTTAAAGCGACATATAAAGACAGGGCCCCCTCCTCCGCTATTGCACACTTATTACACAATGTAAACCAGAAGGGCAGGGGGGAGTATTTTGGGGCCCCGGTTGTCATTGGCTGGCTGAGGGGAGAAGGGGGGGTTGGCTTCAGGATTTGGGTCTGTAGGCCGAATAAATAGGGAGGACCAGTCTTATCATCCACTGAGGAAGAACTTCTTGTAGTATTTGTTCATCTGTTCCAGGAAGATGAAAGTCAGGACAGTGTGGGGTCCCAGCCGGGCGTAGTAAGGGGTGAAACCTTTCCAGAGGCTGAAGAATCCTTCATACCGAACCACCTTCATAAGGACATCCTGCCGGGGGGGGCAAGAGGGTTACAGATCATTAACAAGGAACATATACAGAAAAGAACTAGGAGTGACACAGAGAGGACCTCAGACCATGCTAGAGGATTCCTACTCCCAATCTTCTCTCCTGAAATACTCTGCTCCTTCCTCTAACTCTACTTTCTTTATATTCTCTACAATGCTGGAGGACTCTGCCCCTTCCTCTATAACTCTCCTCTCCTGAAATACTCTGCTCTGCTGGAGGACTCTGCCCCTTCCTCTATAACTCTCCTCTCCTGAAATACTCTGCCCTGCTGGAGGACTCTGCTCCTTCCTCTATAACTCTCCTCTCCTGAAATACTCTGCCCTGCTGGAGGACTCTGCTCCTTCCTCTATAACTCTCCTCTCCTGAAATACTCTACTCTGCTGGAGGACTCTGCTCCTTCCTATATAACTCTCCTCTCCTGAAATACTCTGCTGGAGGACTCTGTTCCTTCCTCTATAACTCTCCTCTCCAGAAATACTCCTCTGGAGGACTCTGCTCCTTCCTCTATAACTCTCCTCTCCTGGA
>NC_092859.1:5926609-5931733 GCF_032062135.1 Pyxicephalus adspersus
TCCTTCCTCTATAACTCTCCTCTCCTGAAATACTCCGCCGGAGGACTCTGCTCCTTCTTCTATAACTTTCCTTTCCCAAAATACTCTGCTTTGCTGGAGGACTTGGCTTCTTCCTCTATCCAATTACCCTGTCCTGAATTACTCTGCTCCTTGTTCTTACTCTCCTCTCCTATACTATGCTCTCCTAATACTATGTTCTGCTGGAGGACTCTGTTGCTTATTCTTACACACCTCTTCTCATATACCTTCTATATGCTCTGTCTATCCAACACTCATTTCACAAAATAATCATGCTTTTGTGCTGGATTTCTTTTCTCTTGATGCTGGAGCACTGTTCACCTTCCTTTATCTGTCTTCCCCTGAAATACTCTGCACATGTGGAGCACTCCACTCTTTCCCCTCCCCATCAAAAGCCGCATGGTATGTAAAAATTTAGCATATGGTATTTACTCACCAAGCCATTCCTGTACTCAGGCTTTCCATCTATCATCCGCATATTCTGTATCCTGAAAGAAAGAAGTAGAATTCATGGGAAATGAACTATTAGAATACATAGCATACACCTGTTTTAAACCGCTGACTTCCACTGAAGTACCACAACACATTCTTTTCTAGCTGAATGGATAATAAAGAAGCTACAGAACTCTGACAAGCTCATCCCCTGTAGGCATGTTAGAAATGGAAGATTGATTACACTATGCAAAGCAATACAGCCCAGACTGGCTCAGAGTACAGACCTATTTTTCACTTCCCCTCTACTGGACAAGGGGTTAAACAAAAAAATGGGACCCCTTGGGACTCCATACACAGGCAGCGTATCCCATTAATATCACAGATGAAATAACACCCCTTACAGGGTCAAATGATCAACACTTTACCCCTTATTGAGGTTTTGGCAGTTTGCAGCTGAATGGCATGTGCAAGGATCAACGTATTGTCAGGGATTTATTGTGACATGGAGAGAACTATGGCAAGGTGCTGACCCAAGGATGAGTTCAAAGACAAACCCAAGTATTAGTGGGCAATGTAACACAGCAGAATTTTAGCACTGTCATCTCAAATTTACTTTTGGACGGGCTCATTTGAAAGTAAAGCCTGCCAATGCTGACCACCTGATGGAAATGCTGCTTGGCTATCTTGCCGGCCCTTAGACTAAGGGCAACCTAAATCAGAGATCTGTTACAGCATACAGTACCATGCTTCGTAAGGGGATTTTGTTTGTTCTGAATTAGCTGCAGGTCTGGGGTCCTGAGAATGAAAGCTTTTTATGTATTTGAGTTTTTTAGAACTTTTTTTTCGTTACAATATGGAAACAAGGTCAGAGAAGTCACAATATTTTTATCTGCATACTTGTTCTGAGTGAATACTAATTTTTACACATGAATTCTCTCCCTGTCTATTAGTTATGCACAACAAACAGCTTCCCTTTCTATCTATATACCCATATAGAATGTGTTGCTCCCATTTAGAGATCTTTATGAATTATATATGTCAATTAAAAAAAAAAAAAAACATCATGCAACAGTAGAGAACAGAATGCATTTCGGTCCCATACCTGGTTTTTGCGATGTCGACGGGCATAGAGGCAGCTGTGGTGACCAGCCCGCTTATCATACTGGCACAGAAATGACAGAGAATATCATCACGGAAATATCCTGCAGGAAATAAACATGATGATTCTTACAGAGCTGTAACATTAGCTAGATATGAATTTTACAAGTTGCAGGGATCTATATGGCTCCTTTTTGGTGTATCAATAACACTGCACCCACTTAGCTAACAAATAACTAAGGCATGCCCTGAAGAGAAGGGGAATCAATATTGCCCATTGATTTACACCGTCTACATGCATGTAACTGTTAGAGACAAGTGTCTGTACGCAAAATAATTATATATGAAAAGGGTCTTCCTGAAAGTTACTATAGTGGGGATATGGGCAGTTCAGATGTAAATTGTTCTATAATGGGGTTCCTCACCGGAATCAAGTAAGAACTGCTTGGATTGGGAGTAGGATGCCAGTTGTGCAGCATTTACAACAACAGCACGAGCCATGGTAGGTATACAGCCCTGAAAGAAAACACAATAAGTCTCTAGATAACACTTGATTTATACAAACATGTACACAGTGCTTCACCATGATACGTGAACATATATTTTATTTTTTATTAAAATGTATTTATTTTGCACACACATGCAATACATATAATGCTATGCCATGACCTCTACACACAATTTACATACTACTACACCATAACCTTTACACACAATACTTATACTGCTACCCCATGATCTTTACACACACATTATACATACTGCTACACCATAACCTTTAAACATTATATACATACTGCTATGCCATGACCTCTACACACACAATACATTCATCGTTACACCCTGACCTATATAAACACACAAACACTTACCTACACTGTGAACTGTGTACACAAATACATATTCTGCTACTTACCCGCCACAGTGTGGTGATCCCTTCCTCTCTACTCATTCTCACAAGGGCATTAAACACATTGGTGTATCCTCGTTTCTGGTCAGGAGGTAACCTGGACAAAAATAATTACCCAATTCAGGTTAAAAAAAAAAATCACAGCACAACTCAGTGCATTTTGATCACCATGTAAATATAGTGACTTATAACCTACAGTGACTTATAAACTACAGATAACCCCCGACCCTTTGCATTCTGCTTCCCCACCTCTTAGATTGTAAGCTCTTCGTGGCCTCTCTTCCTCCTGTCATCCGTCACGGTCTGTATCTGTCATTTGCAACACCTATTTATTGTACAGCAATATGTTGGCACTATATAAATCACAGGGTTCTCCCCAGGCCCTTTTAGCTGGGTGCACCACCCAGCACTTTTCAGCACCCACCCGGCTGTTTTTGGGTGGTTACTAAACAGTTTGGTCACAATACAGGGGCTGCTACCCACCTACAATTTCTTCCCACCCGGCTTAAAAAAAATTCTGGGTTGAGCACTGAATGATAATAATAAGCAATGCTCTCTGTATGCCTGTGAAGGTTTATTCTCAAATTCCGAGAGCCCAACTACACAAATAAATTACAGTGCACACATTAACCTTAGCTGGCACTCCAACTCCAGTTTGTCCCATGAAGAAGAAAATGGTGCTCCTATGGTAGCTGGGGCAGGACCCAAACCAACATAGGGAAACCCGGCTAGGGTTATTGCATGTACTTTAAGGCATCGGAGTGCATCAATGTAGCACTGGCCCCTAAACAAAATAAACATTTCAAGCAAACCTGTCAGGTAAAGCAGCAATAAGTTCACTGAAATGGTATTTGCTCAGAGCCCGTGTCTTATACCTCCTGCCCTCTGTTCCAGTGCTGCCATTTTCAACAATCACTTTTGTGAGTGTCAGATACCTGCGTTCTTTGGCAGGTGACAGGCTTCCTTCCTGCAACCCCTACTTCACTGTTGTGCTTTGTACTGACATAAGGTTTGATATAAACACCTACATTCTGCAATGGAGGGGGAGAGGACATTGCATAACGCTGAGAAAGTTATAGAACAGATACAAAGAGACGACAGTAATCATGAAAGGTTGAAAAGGAATTCTTTCAGGGAATTCTCAGCTGCATCCTATTAGAACCTGAAAGAGTTGCTTTAACAGACGAGCAGAATCTAATCTGGAACAAGTGAACCGTCAGTATTTAAAACATTTAGTCACGCATAAATCATTAAGTTAGTTTAGTTATAACATGCAGGGTTTGGCTTACATTTATATTCAGTAGCAAGGTTATGGTCTTTAACGTAATTATGTCTCTTAAAGATTAACTTGTCTAGTCTGTCTTCAGTAAACAGTCAGTCATTGCAGAGGAGACTTGTGGGACGTTAGGAGAGTCGGATTTACAAATGCTAAACAATAACAAAGGTATCTATATGGTGGGGCGGCACAAGCTATGGTTAGGCTGAACTTTTCTTTAGCATTGTTGGGGTCCTGAATTTGCAATAATCGATCTATATGTAAACTGGCTCCCTCCATTTATGAGGGCCAAGACTTCTGTAGTTTAGTCTCCCTACTTTCAACTAACTGATCGCTAGCATAACAAAAAAAAAAAAAAGTCACCTAGAACCACAGTTGTGTTTCTTTCCATTTCCTCCATTCAAAGGAAATGAGGTCTTCCTACAGAGCCCTACGTTACTACCCATGTACCAAGGGCATTTCCAACTGGCTGTCCAGAGGTCCTTTTAGGAAAACAAAGAGGAGTCTGCAAAAGTAACTTCAACATAGGGAGACTGTGCAGGACAGGCCAATCTGTCGTGCCAAATTACCCAGGAACAGCCGCAGTCAGCAGACTTGGGTGAACATATTGTTCTTCACAAGTTAAGACAAAAAGGTGTATAATGAGATAGATTGGGTGGTAGGGGGTAGATTATTGGAAACTGGTGTATGTATGCATTCTTTGGTACAGATTCTGTACACCAGTCCCACAGATGACTACAAACGGAGAAGGTTAAATGTTGTACCTGATACCATTTCTGGGGTTCAGAAAACTTGTCACACTTTATGTCACCCCATAAGTAATTACACTGAGATTCCTTGCAAACAATAAGCAGATTATACCTTCCATCTGCTGTCATTCTGATAAGAGCTACTTCTGCTGGCGTGCCCACAAAGGCTCCAGTAGCTCCCGCTGTCATCCCAATAGCGGCCTTCATAAAAAAATTAGGTGGTGTGCCATCAGCCTTTGTCAGCTTCTCAAACAAGATCGTATAAATACCAAGACGTGTGGTGGTGTAGGTTGCCTGGCGGAGAAGACCAGCGGATAACCTGTGGGATACAGAACATGCACAGAATGTTACAAGTCAGTTCATCCTCCTGCAGGTGACAAAAGGGAAGCAGGGCGATGGAAGGGACCTATGAGTCTGTCCTCCTCCTGCAGGGTGACACGGACAGAAGGGAGCTATGAGTCTGTCCTCCTCCTGCAGGGTAACACAGACAGAAGGGAGCTATGATTCTGTCCTCCTCCTGCAGGGTGACACAGACAGAAGGGGGCTATGAGTCTGTCCTCCTCCTGCAGGGTGACACAGACAGAAGAGGGACCTATGAGTCTGTCCTCCTCCTGCAGGGTGACACAGACAGAAGGGGG
>NC_092859.1:5932296-5936848 GCF_032062135.1 Pyxicephalus adspersus
GCAGGGTGACACAGACAGAAGGGGGAGCTATGAGTCTGTCCTCCTCCTGCAGGGTGACACAGACAGAAGGGAGCTATGAGTCTGTCCTCCTCCTGCAGGGTGACACAGACAGAAGGGAGCTATGAGTCTGTCCTCCTCCTGCAGGGTGACACAGATGGAAGGGAACTATGATACTGTCCCTCCCCTTGCAGGGTGACACTTTAAAAACACTAATCACAATTCTCACCCTGTATAGATGCCTCGCACTCCCTCGTTTTTCAGGATGCTGCTGACAGCATGAAAACTGGTTTTGTATTCCCTGGTTTTGGCTCCTTCTCCACTCAGCTGCATTCGATTTTTCACCAGATCCAGCGGCTGAACGAAAACTGTGGCCCCCATTCTAAAACAGACAACAGGAACATATAATGTTTCCAAAACATCAGTCATGTAATACACTGAATAAGTTAATGGAATCAAAATCAGAAATGAAACCTAAATTACATTTTTTGTGCAATGTGTCAATAAAGTTACACTTTCTACAAATTTTTCTTGGAAAGCTCTTATGTGACCCCGCAAAGTGTCCTCTACACCTGATGCCATCTATGACCCATGTCCTCTGACCTATAGCAGGTGCCTGAGCAATAGGTGGTCATCAACCCCTAGGACCTCATTAATCATTAACTGGATTCAATGTACAGAACTTCTTTCACTGTTTCTACATCTACATATAGAGAATGCAGGGGAATGGAGCCCCAGTTTCCACAGAAAACCAGAACGAACCATGCAGAAGAGGAAGAGGACCCTGCCCAAAAAAAAGCTTACAATCTATGACTATGTGGATGGAGTACCGGGCCTATCGGAGTTAGGAGATTTTTCTAAATTTGCAGTTTGGAATCCAACGGGCTTTTTTTTGGTTACTGTAGCATTCTTAAAACAGGTCACCCATTGTCCTCTGTTCTAATGTCAACGTGACCGATCTCTTCATTATGGCACTGTACAATATTTCTGGCTGGCTTCCTTTCAGAGGCTCTTTGTTGAGGACTCTGGACACAGGCCAGGGAAGAATGGCCGAGATCCAGTATGGGTCATATTTATGACCCCCTATGCCAAGGTTCCTGGCTGCTTTTGTATAATGAAGGAACCATACAGGGGCCAAGCACATTTATTCAAACACTGTATGAGACAATGGAGCTACGTAGGGCAATAATTAGAACTTCCAGCAATCAAAAGCATATTTCACTGTTCAAGCTGGCTTCTAGTATAAAAAGGGACAGTAAAATACGCCAGGGGTGGATGGAACAGACGATGGGGTAGAACATGGGATGAAGCAGGTAGATTTGTATTGGTTAAATTCACTTCCAGTTTCCAACATAAACCACAAGGACAATAAGCTCACGGCTGAAATTTTTTTTATACCATTCTTTGGTGTGATCCTTGGCTGTCAGAAGGTTTAAAGATGGCTCCAGACGTTAGAGGTTGTCCTCTTACCATTTTGGTAATCCATTCCATACACATTCATGCTTACTGATGTTTGCCATGAGATCTCAAGCCATACAAATTTTGCTGCAGGCCAAAAATGTGGTCAAAAAAACATTTTGAATAGTCTTGTCTGGGTCAACAGAACAAAACAATGCAACATTTTAGGAAAGCGCTACAAAACAAATCAATTGTTCCACCACTATGTCTCAGCCCCTTAATGAGGCAAAATGAATCAGTGGAAGGGAGTCCTATCTAGAGATGTACCATACTGCTAATTGAATTTTGTAGTGTTCTAATAAAGGAACCAAAGTTTAACTGTGGGGCTCTTTGGAATTTTTGAGGAGAGTTGGACATGCACGTGTGCCGAGCGCTGGAAACCAAAGCCAATTGTGTACTTAGGGCACTTGTAATGTTTCTCTATACATCAGCCTGCTAAATCTTCACTCCCAGCACAGGTCCCATTCTAGGCGTGTAGAATAGCATTTTCTCTTTTGGCTGTTGTGGTTCCTTCTTTCATACCCTGACGTCTTTATGTTGTCAAGGGGTTAGTAGAAAACACGGTGGGCAGTGGGAGGACCTACTAAATGATCAGCAAGTGAAGCCAAATCTGATCAATGTCTGGAGCTCACCTCACCCGGTTCACCCTGGATGCACCAAGCTCCCCCGATTCACCCTGGGTGCCCCAAGCTCCGCCGGTTCACCCTGGGTGCCCCAAGCTCCGCCGGTTCACCCTGGGTGCCCCAAGCTCCGCCGATTCACCCTTAGTGCGCCAACCTGCCCTGGTTCACATTTGGTGCCCCAACCTTAACAGAATCTCATTTGGTGGCTAACCTCAGTCTGTTCTGGCTTGGTGCCTACCCTTAACCTAAAGTTTTAGCAAAAGGGCTGATGGACAGGTCTCTATAAAATTGCCTTCTTCTTTGGGTAGTGCCTGTGTAACTTTGCAAAACCCATGAATACATCTGCTGACAGTATTACAGGAGAAAGTGCAGGTTAAAGTATAACCCCAATTACATGGAAGTAAGTGATTATCTTATCATCTTGAAAGCAATATACTTTGACCTGTGTAAACAAACCTGCAGAAACTATTTGAAAAAAAAAACCCTTTATAACCAACCAATAAAAGCGATTTATTAGGATTCACTGATTAAGATCACTTCTCTGTCATTAAACTCTAAACTACAAATATAATCGGACTGATTGATTACCTATCAGAAAATCAATCAATCCAGTAAACTGAGAACAAAACTAGCAGGTAATCTGCTCATGTGTTCAAGGTCCCAGTTAACACTTTTGCATACATTATAATGAGCATTTTTCACTTTGGTAACTTCATACATGGATACGAGTTTTACATATAAATGGAAAAGTTGCCAATGGTTTATATTCGGGTTTAGATACACTTTGTAACTCTTTGTTCAAAGAGTTAGGTACGGTTCTGGATTTCTGTAGCTCAGCCTTTCCCAGTCTTTTTAACTCTAAAGAACCCTAGAAATAATCCTCAGATCTCAAGGACCAGCCTATTGGAACCAGCCTATTATGGGTCTGTGGGGCCTCTTAAATTGGGGGCAGGTGGAAAGCATGCCCCCCTTAGAGTGATGGCTAGAATATTCTCTTTATAGGCACCTGAAAACATCATAAAAGTCATGCAGATGGCTCTACCAAGTGGTGTTGACCCCAGAACTATGCAGGCATCATCCAATGAGAGGTCCATTGGCCACAGTTTGAGGAACATCTTGCAACTTCTGGAGGAACCTGGTTGAGAATGGCTTCTCTAGCTCGTTACCCCAGTTCCTCTGCTGTTGATTTGTTCCACAAATGTAGCAGAGTTTACAGTCAACAAAGCCTTTCCCAGAAAATGTTTCACAAAGAACACAACACAAGTCTACACAACAACAAGAACAACTACAATGTAAAGGCAAAGTCATCCCTGTTTATGAAGATTGTTGCGTTACATCCTTCTCTTTTCTTTGTTTGTGGATTCCTCATGCTTCCCCAATTCACAAGTTTCACACAAAAAGTTGTCTCATGTTGAGTAAAGTAGACTACTAACAAATCCAGAGAATGCACCAGAGTAGGGGGGGGGGGGGATAAATTTTTTAGCCAGAAATGATTGATGTTCCATACTACTTGAAATTTTTACCATAGGTCATGCAGAAAAAGCAATTCACTTCTTTAGTAGAGTTGGGGAAAGGCTAGAATCTCTGTCTGATTTTTATTTGTGTCCATGCAACACTAAGTTCAATGTATGGTTCTCCAACATTGTTCATGAATTTGCAACTGATGAACTACTAATTGGGAATGACTACTGTGCTTTTTAAGAAGGAGAGCAGATCGGGATGCTACTTACTAATCCTCCCCCTCTATAGAATAGAATACAACACTGTTGTATTGTGACTGTGGACAGTATTCTAATGTCTGTATGGGGCTTTACGACTGAAGAGAAAAAGTTATTGTCAGGCGCCAAACAAGAACGGGTTAGGTACCAAGTGAGACTCTGTTGGAGCTTGGGGACCAAGTTTGAACTGGATAAGGTTAGGCAACAAGTAAAGAGATAAAGGTTAGGCAACAAGAACAAAAGATTAGGCAACAACAATAAAGGTAAGGCAAGTGAGAACTTGTTGAGCTTGGGGGCCAAGTGAGAACCGGCTAAGGGTTGGCACCATGTGAGAAATCGTCGAGGTGGGGCACCAAGTAAAAAAGGAATTAAGGATAGGTACCAAGTGAGAACAGGTTGTGGTTGGGTACCAAGGGAGCAGAGATTGGGGTTAAGCACCAAATTACATCGCCACATTAAAAAGTGTAGACACCAAATAAAAAAAAATTTGAAGTTATGTACCAAGTGAGAACAATCAGAGATTTGGAAAAGGGGTTGGGAAAAAACATGGAATAGGTAGGGATTGGGGTCAGGCATTGAGGGAGAACGATTTGGTATCAGGCACCCAAGAGGAAAACGGATTGGGGCACCCACAGGAAGAAGAGGTTAGGGTCGGGCACCCAAAGGAAGAAGAGGTTGGGGGTCGGGCACCCAAAGGAAGAAGAGGTTGGGGGTCGGGCACCCAAAGGAAGAAGAGGTTGGGGGTCGGGCACCCAA
>NC_092859.1:5937137-5992867 GCF_032062135.1 Pyxicephalus adspersus
GGGGTCGGGCACCCAAAGGAAGAAGAGTTTGGGGTCGGGCACCCAAAGGAAGAAGAGGTTGGGGTCGGGCACCCAAAGGAAGAAGAGGTTGGGGTCGGGCACCCAAAGGAAGAAGAGGTTGGGGTCGGGCACCCAAAAGAAAGAAGAGGTTGGGGTCGAGCACCCAAAAGAAAGAAGAGGTTGGGGTCGAGCACCCAAAAGAAAGAAGAGGTTGGGGTCGAGCACCCAAAAGAAAGAAGAGGTTGGGGGCGGGCACCCAAAAGAAAGAAGAGGTTGGGGGCGGGCACCCAAAAGAAAGAAGAGGTTGGGGTCGGGCATCGAGCAAGAAGGAACTGAAATTAGGCACCAAGAAAGAAGGGTTTCTGTTGGGCATCAACAAGATTTCAGCACTAGATTAGAACAAGCTGATAAGGTAAGTTCTCTCATAATATATATATACTTATATATATATATATATAGGGACATACTCATATATATGATCAGACACAAGGAATGTACACAATCACTACCAAGACTCTGTTATCAGGTCAGAAGGCGGTATAGCTACATACACAGATATCAGCCTTTATCTAGTGGAATTCCCTACTCTTACAGAATGTTCACACCAAATATAATCAGATGACATCCAATTATCCAACTTACAACCATGAAATATAATAACCCTGCAATATTAAATACAAAAATACTATATATACACAATATAATCTAACAAGTGCCATGCAACATCCAATGCAATGACATTTATAGATACCCCTCCCCCACACCTCTATATACTGTAAACCCCATTAGGTATATAGGGGGGTCCTGCACACAAACACAGTCCTGAGGCTCTGCTATTCATCCCTATTACCCCCTTTCCTAAAAAAAAAATGGCATTACCCGGCCAGTCCTCCGAAGAGGAACTTAATAGCCTTGGGGGAGGTCTTCCTTTCCGCCATCCTTTCACCAACTGACCGGAGAGACCCCCAAGGTGACACGGGAGGTGTGCGAGCTCTGACTAGGAGGCGGGGCTGCCGGCTAGCTGACGTCACTTCAGAAAGAGGCGCACGCTAGAGAAAGGGCAGCACGAAGCAACATCTGCCATGTCAACTGTGGGCAAAATCCAGCCGAATTGTGTCTTCGCTTATATTTCACGCTCGGCTCGAAGGATACGGACGAAAGGTCAGTTTTGAAATTATAAATTTTCATATTTTGATAGATAATTACACGAAATTGCCATTGTGATGGGAATAGGAGTCATGTTGGGAAAACAGAAATGGTATTGTTTTTATTCCATATCTCTCAATAATTCGTAAGACTATTACAGATGATAGGTAAATAAGGAAAAATACGATTTCTTTATATTTCGTATTTACGCCATGTTTGGCGTGGGCAAAACAGATTCTGTGAGGAGAGGCGGCCATATTAGATCCTGGAAAGCTGACAGACTGAACTGGAGTTATGTGATCGCTGCTGGACTTTGAATTTAAAGAATTTATAACAGCAATTAAAACGATGGGAACAACATTTCTTAAGGATACAGTTATATCACCTAACGGTCCTTCTTCGTGGAATCCGTTATCCGGTTTCCAGGTAAACAAAGTTTTACTATCAGTTGACCCTGTGAGTTCATCCATTATGCTTCCTTTAGTTAGTTGACAACATTGCTTAACTGCAGTGAAATCGCACAGCAGCGTTGTCACCCTGTGTTAGACCTGGTTTCCACTGACAACAAGGGGGGGCGGTTACAATAATTTTTTTGAGAATGTCAAAAAACTGCCCAGCATACCTGGCGGCATTACGTCTTGGAGTAATTGTTAATATTTGTTATTATTCTGTATGTATAGACTCTGGACAATATCACTTGTCAGTCAGTCATACCAAGGCGACATGATAACAGGAGTAGAATAATATTGATAATCTGGTCACAATGGCCCCTTAGGTCAGCCTTCCTCAAATTTTTGGGGGAACTCTAGAAAAAGGTTTCAGGTCTTCAGAGAACCCCTAATAAAGGCTATAAATCCAAAGCTCACTGTATATTAGTGTGGTGCTCAGTGGGAAGAATTCTTCTTACAATAATGGCCACCAGGAAGAATGTCACCCTTACGGATGGCCAAAAAGATCATTGGTATCATTTAAAAAGAAGCAAAAATTTCTCAAGAAACCCCTAGCAACTTCTGGAGGAAGCCTACGTTCTATGGAACACTGTCACACAGGTCTTGTGGGGTTTTCCTCATGTGCATTGATTCGTACTTACCAAATGTGGGCGGAGGAAGGACAACTGTTGAACTGATGACAGGATCTTGGATGCTGAAGGCTCATCGATGCACGTGGCATCATCTGGTCATCAGAAGATCTCCAATGGCAGGTCTGGTGGGGTGTTCTTAGTATGCAGTGATTTGTACTTACCAAAAGTGGGCCAAGGAAGGACAACCATTGAACTGATGAAGGACCTTGGCTGCTGAAGGCTTATTGATGCATGTTTCACCATCCAATCCCACAGAAGATCTCCAATGGCAGGTCTCGATGGGTGTTCTTGATATGCAGTAATTACCACCTACCAAAAGTGGGCCAAGGAAGGACAACCATTGAACTAATGACAGGACCTTGGCTGCCAAAGTTCTTGATATGCAGTAATTACCACCTACCAAAAGTGGGCCAAGGAAGGACAACCATTGAACTAATGACAGGACCTTGGCTGCCAAAAGCTTATCGATGCATGTTTAACCATCCAATCCCACAGCAGTGATTTTGTACTTACCAAAAGCGGGCAGAGGAAGGACAACCATTGAACTGATGACAGGACCTTGGCTGCCAAAGGTTGATCGATGCATGTTGCACCATCTGATCCCACAGAAGATCTCCAATGGCAGGTCTTGTGGGGCGTTCTTGATATGCAGTAATTAACACCTACCAAAAGTGGGCCAAAGAAGGACAACCATTGAACTGATGAAGGACCTTGGCTGCTGAAGGCTCATCGATGCATGTTGAAACATCCAATCCCACAGAAGATCTCCAATGGCAGGTCTAGTGGGGTGTTCTTGATATGCAGTGATTTGTACTCACCAAAAGTGGGCAGAGGAAGGACAACCATTGAACTGATGACAGGACCTTGGCTGCCGAAGGCTGATCGATGCATGTTGCACCATCTGATCCCACAGAAGATCTCCAATGGCAGGTCTTGTGGGGTGTTCCTGATATGCAGTGATTAAAACCTACCAAAAGTGGGCCGAGGAAGGACAACCATTGAACTGATGACAGGACCTTGGCTGCCGAAGGCTCATCGATGCATGTTGCACCATCTGATCCCACAGAAGATCTCCAAATGTCAGGTCTTGTGGGGTGTTCTTGATATGCAGTAATTACCACCTACCAAAAGTGGGCCAAGGAAGGACAACCATTGAACTGATGACAGGACCTTGGCTGCCAAAGGTTGATCGATGCATGTTGCACCATCTGATCCCACAGAAGATCTCCAATGGCAGGTCTTGTGGGGTGTTCCTGATATGCAGTGATTAAAACCTACCAAAAGTGAGCCAAGGAAGGACAACTGTTGAACTGATGACAGGACCTAGGCTGCCGAAGGCTCATCGATGTATATTGCACCATCTGATCACACAGAAGATCTCCCAATGGCAGGTCTTGTGGGGTGTTCCTGATATGCAGTAATACACACCTACCAAAAGTGGGCCAAGGAAGGACAACCATTGAACTGTTGATTGAGGCTCATCGATGCATGTTGAACCATCCAATCCCACAGAAGATCTCCGAAGGCAGGTCTTGTGGGGCGTTCCTGATATGCTGTGATTTGTACCTACCAAAAGTGGGCCAAGGAAGGATAACCGGTGAACTAATGACAGGACCTTGGATGCCGAAGGCTCATCGATGCATGTTGCACCATCTGATCCCACAGAAGATCTCCAATGGCAGGTCTTGTGGGGCATTCCTGATATGCAGTGATTTGTACTTACCAAAAGTGGGCAGAGCAAAGACAACCCTTAAACCGATGACAGAACCTTGGATGATAAAGGCTTTTCGATTCACGTGGCACTATCTGATCTCACAGAAGATCTCCAAGGGCAGGTCTCATGGGGTTTTCTTCATGTGCAGTGATTATAATTTACCAAATGTGGGCAGAGGAAGGACAATCGTTGAACCGATGACAGGATCTTTGATATCAGGGCTCTTCAATGCATGTGGAACCATCTGGTCTGATCCCACATCTGTAGCACACATTTCCTGAAAACCTAATGTTGGCTATGAAGAAGAAAGGTGTTCGAACACACAATTCATTATACCTTACTGTTTATAGGACTTCATAGTCACAGATTAGTCAAAGGGCCCATGCCTATCCGACAAGGGCTATATTGTGATGGCTGGACAATGGGTCAGAGAACCTCCAATGGCAGGTGTGGTGGGGTGTTTCTGATATGCAGTGATAAGTACCTACCATGTAGGCCAAGAAAGGACAACCATTGAACTGATGACAGTATCTTCTATGCAGAAGGTTCATCCAGGCATGTAGCACCATCTGGTCTGATTTCACAGAAGAGCTTCTGAAGCGCACATTTCTGGAAAACCTAATGCACGCTATGAAGGAGAAAGGTGTCAGAACACACAAAACATTGCACCTTACTGTTTATGGGGCTGCATAGTCACTGACCAAATTGTCAATTCAAATCTGACAAGGGCCATATTATGATGGCTGGGCAATGGTAAGAAGAATCTTCAATAGCAGGTGTTGTGGGTTGTTCCTGATATGTAGTGACTAGTACCTACCAAAAGTGGGTCAAGGAAGGACAACCGTTGAACTGATGACAGGATCTTGGATGCTGAAGGCTCATCAAAGCACATGGCACCATCCAGTCTGATTTCACAGAAAAACTACCGTAGCACAAATTTTTGGAAAACCTAATTTTGGCAATGAGGGAGAAAATTGTCAAAACACACAATGCATTGCGCCTTACTGTTCATGGGGCTGCTTAGTCACAGACCTATCAAAATGCCCATGCTAACTCATGTCCAACACCAAAAAGCCTGTAAAGGGCACATGAGCTTCAGAACTAGACCATGGAGCAACAGATGAAGATACCTAGTCTGATGAGTCACATTTTCTTTTACATCATATGGATGGCCGTGTGTGTGTGGTCTTCTTTTGGGAAAAAAGATAGCAACAGGAGCGCTATAGGAAGGAGGTAGGCTGGTGGTGGCAGTGTGACCTAAAGGATCTATCTTACCATGTTGGTGATAATACCAGACACCATCAAAGGTCTTATGCAGTCCTTAATTTGACGGGTCACATGGAGGACATACACAACAAATAATGTAATATTTACACAACAAATTATATCCTAAGGGACATGTATCAATACAAATATAATACAATTAAAAGCTTTTAAAATATAGCACTAAACCTACTCATCCACCAGTCCACAAACAAGTTCAATAAACCAGCTGGTGGGAGGCTCACTATTGGTCCATGCTGGGGTAATATAGCGCCAACATATTACGCAGCGCTGTACATTAGGGGTTGCAAATGGCAGACAGATACAGACAGTGAGACAGGAGGAGGAGAGGACCCTGCCTCTAAGAGTTTATACAATATACACTTTATTAAGAGAACCTTGCAAATGATGGGTTGGACCCCTTTTTGCCTTTAGTACTACTGGACATCTTCATGGTATAGACTCAAAGTGCTGGAGACATTTCTCGGGGATTTTGATCCACATTAACATGATAGCATCACGCAGTTTCTACAGATTTGTTGGCAACATTCATGCTGTGACACTCCTGTTGCACCACACTCCAAAGGTTCTCTTTTGGATGGAGATACAGGGAGTGTGGAGGCCATTTAAGTCTAGTGCATGCATTCTCATGTTTAAGAAACCAGTTTGAGATGTTTTGAGCTTTGTGACATGGCAGGTAATCTTGCTGGAAGTTGGCATCAAAAGATGGGCACACTGAGATCATAAAAGGATGGATATGGTCAGCAACATTTCTAAGGTAGGGTATGCCATTTAAAGGATACTTGGTTGATACTAAGTGGCCAAAACTGTGCCAAGAAAATATCTCAAACCACCATTAGTCTAAATCCCTGATACAAGACAAGATGGTTTCAGGTTTTCATGTTGATGGCAAAGTCTGACCCAACCATCTGAACGTCACAGAAGAATTTGAGACTCATCAGACCAAGCAATTTTTTTATCAATTTTTCTTGTTTAATTTTGGTGAGCCCATGTAAATTGTAGCCTTAGGCGTGTTCTATTATGGAAGTAGTATAGCCAAGTGTGGTCTCCTACTGCTGTAGCCCATTTGCTACAAAGTTGGACATGTTGCACATTCAAGGATGCTCTTCATAACCTTAGTTGTAACATTTGATTTTTTTGACCATTTCCTTTCCTGTCAACTCAAACGTGTCTGATCATTCTCCACTAAACCCTGGCATCAACAAAACCCCACAAAGCTGCCACCTAGTGGATAATTTACTATTTTTGGATCATTCTCTGTAAACCCTAGAGATGGTTGTGCTTGAAGATCCCAACAAATCATACATTTCTGAATTACTCAGACCAGCTCAACCGGTGCCAATAGGCATGCCACTTTCCAAGTCGCTTAAATCCCCTTTTCTTCCCTATTCTGAAGCTTGATCTGAACATCAGCAGGTCATCTTGACAATATCAACATACCTAAGAACACTTAAGTGGTGCCAGAGGATTGGCTTATTAGAAACTTGCATTACCAAGCAGTTTAACAGGTGTACCTTTGCAAGTAACTGGTGGATGTACAGTTAGGTCCATAAATATTTGGACAGAGACAACTTTTTTTAACTTTGGTTCTGTACATTACCACAAATAATTTTAAATGAAACAACTCAGATGCAGTTGAACTGCAGACGTTGTTTTAATTCATTAGGTTGAACAAAAAGATTGCATAAAAATGTGAGGAACTAAAGCCTTTGTTTTACACAGTCACTTCAATTCAGGGGCCCAAAAGTAATTGTACAATTTACTCAAAGGCTTTTTCATGGGCTGGTGTGGGCAACTTCTTCATTATGTCATTATCAAATAAGCTGATAAAAGGCCTGGAGTGGATTTGAGGGGGAGGTGTTTGTATGAGAATCCGATCCGATTGACCCAGTCGAGAAATTGCTACAATATTAGGAGTGGCAAAATCTACAGTTTGGTACATAATGAGAAAGAAACAAAGCACTGGTGAACTCGGCAACACCAAAAGACCTGGACGTCCATGGAAGACAACTGTAGTGCTGTTTAGCAGGCATGACGTGCGAGAAAGAATCAGCACAAGAAGCCTATTGTCCTCATTTAAGTGCAGCAAAAAGCTGGTTTGTTTCAAATTTACTTTAAAAATAAGAAAACAAACACATGTTTCTTTTATTTTATCAAAAACTTTATTTTTTCAGATTTATTATCACAAATTCACAAAAAAAAGGCAAAAAAGAAAATTCGCTGGCTCAGTTAAAAACAATAAGTTTTGAGTGATGGTCTTGGGAAGAAGGAATGGGGGGGAGGTTACAAACAATTAAAATCTGGTTGGTGGGGAAAGGGGGGGCAGTACTTGCCGTACTGGTAGGGTGAATTGCACTGCCTATCAGGGAATAAGACAGAAATGGAAAAAAAATTTTGTCAGTTCCTATCAAGGCCATTGCCCCTCAATGGCTGTGATCGCCCCGCAATTCAATGCTGTGCTTTAAAAGTGTGAGGTGGCTAGAGGATCCAGCCATGTGACACAAAAGGGCGTGCACTCCTACCAGACCACACCCCCACTCACATCAGCCCTCATTTCAACACACACATTAAAATTAAATCAACTTTAAATAACCCATACAAGATAAGTAATTAGCACCAGATGATCAGTTAAGAGCTTATCAGCTCTGCAGCCCTGGGATAACATGAGGGGGTCATTAGCACCAAAGGCCTGCAGAGCATTAACACTTTTTCAACCTTCCCCCTCCAGACAGCTGCAGTTGCCACACAACCCCTGATTGGCCATGAGGCCACGGTGTAACACTGTAACCCCCTCTTTTCCTGAAGTTTTTTGGTTTCCCCATCCACCCCAGTCTCACCTTCTATACCTCTAACCCACCACTGTCAACATCAACTTGAAGCCCTCTCACGCCAGCAAGTCATGGACTTCTCACCTATGCTTCTCTCCCTCCAGAAAAAAGTAAATAAATGAAAACACCCCTTAAAAAAACAGCTACACCCACCACCTTTTTTGGAAAAAATGTACAACAGTTTTAGGATCTATAGCACCATTGAGAGAAAAAAAAATACCCTAAAAATGGAAAATAACCTTTTTTTCAAAAACGCACAAAAAAAAAATTGAGGCTCTTGAGGAGGGGAAAAATTGAGAGAAATAATAAATAAAGCATAACAAAAAAGAAAAAAAAAGAAAAAATTTTCAGCTGGATCTCCCCTCCTCCTTTTCGTGGTGCCTGACGCACAAGGCAACCGACTGACCGTGCCCATGAAACGGTGTAGTGGTTACTAGAGAAAAAAAAAGGTTTAGACTTCAGTATCAACATCCCGGGGTGCGTACCGCGCACCTGATGTCTGCACTAGGTCTTTAATACCCATTTACTGGTTATAAGCAACGCTAACAGCAGCCAATATCTGAAAAACAGAGTTTGGGGGAGTTAAAAAAATTCTGGTCTCTTCATTGGATAAATCCATCAATTTATTCGGCCTCATTTAATCAGTGTACTACATTAAAACATTTTTTAATTTTATTCTTCTTCAATAAAAAATTGTATTGTCAAAAATATATCATGCACACTTATTTATTTTTTTTATTTAGTATTAAGATAATTTTTGTTTTGATTTTGGCATACATTAGACCGAATTACTGACGTCACCAATAAACACCAAAGTGGAAGTAAAATTTACCAAAATTTTTTAACCTTTTGGAAATTCGTTTCCTTCACTAGTTTGCAGAAACAAACTAGTTTGAATGCCTAGTAATGAAATGGATCCTTTCATCGTGCCATTTTTTACAAACAAAAAAAGTTTTTTGGGTGGGGGAAATTGCACTTCTTGGCAATAATTTCTTTCTAAACTTTTGATTTTGTCAACATTTTTTATTAATGTTAAGGCCTTAAAATACATTAAGTTCAAATTAACTTCCAACTTGTGTCCCATTACAGGCAGATGGTAATTTTGGGGTGTCCCACCTGTTGAACACAAGATTTCCTACTTTACTCCTATAACTGGAAATACACAATTCTGTCAATTGGAATGCCTTCCACCTTCCTTTTTGTGGAATTCTTGACTTGGGGTGATCTGTTAGAGTAGGCTCATACACATGGCAATTACTAAAGAGGTTCATTGTATCAGTAATCAAACTCACACCGAAGTGTGCCGCTTTGGGGATGGGATAAAATGTAGATCGATGAAAGGACCATTTTAGGAACAATGGCAGTTTATACTGCTCATGAACAACAAATTCTAACATGGACATTCATTTCCATCCTAAATACAAATAAAAAAAAAAGTAAGTGTGCATCACCCACAATGTCAAATAAAAGCCCAGCTCTTTATCATGGCAGGCAAATTTAGGCAACTTTTTTGTTGGCCAGAATAAGTCATCAGTCTCAACATAAACAAAACCCCAAAAATTTGCCTTTCAGATATTGACAAAAGAGTATTTTAACGAAGCAAACAAAATACTAAAGCAATATCTGCCACAGTTTAGACAATGATAGCGACAGGTAAAGGATTATGGGTAACACGAGTCAGACGATGCAATGTTTTGGTCTATACAACTTCACCCATTTTTCATTTACAACACACATGAATAAACGTCTTGTCCGACCATTCCAAATGTAATTTCTTTATTCCCTCCCAACCCTTTTGATTAAATATTACAACTATCCACTATGTACAATTTTTTTTCAACTAGACTTATTTTTTTCCACTATTTAATATTTTAATAAGAAAAATAAATTTCATTTATACATGTCAGCACTGTTTTATATTTCTCTAAGAGTAACAGGCCTGGCAATGGGAATAACAGTTGGGCTAAATTACATCTGTAATATGACCTATTATTTGTATATCTCTTGTTATATATTCATACACAAGATAGCGCTTTATAAATATATTTTTATTTAGGGCTGGTGGTAGTGGTGTGAATGAGTGGCCATTTGGTTTTCTTTTCTACAATTCTTGAAATTTTGTACCAAAAGACTTGGAAATTGCCAAATAATGACTACCACAACAACACTGAACCACCCCTCTGTATGCAGTACAGCTTATCCTCCCGATCAGTCTCATTCATTAAACAATGCTTTAAATGAATGAACTTTAACAAAATGGCTTTTGCTGAACAACCGGTCAGCCAGTGAACCTTTATGAATCTGTGCATGAGATATGGCTACCACCATGTTACTGCAACATTCTCATAATGGGAACACTTTTGTTTCTAAGAATGCATGCTTTGTGAAAGGAATACAGTGGGTTGTCACTAGGTGCACCTACAATGGCTTTTGTGACATCTAGACTCAACAAAAAAAAATATTCATGATCCGCCACTAAGACCTAACATTGTGTTAATCTCTTGCATGCTTTTCAAAATACATTAATTTGGGATTCTATAACCTAACAATATAGCCAAACGTTTGTGGACACCTGACCATCAGACCTAATCAAGTTGGACTAATTTGAGAGAACATCCACTCTTCTAGGAGGGCTTTCCAAAAAATTTTGGCATGTGACTAGATATTTGTTTGGTCAGCCGATTGCTGGACAAGAAGACCTGGCTTGCAACTGGCATTCAAATGAGTCATAAAGGCTCATAAAGTAAGAATTAAATAAAAATTCTGCACAGGACTATACGAAACTGGCTTTGTACTGCCCTTCCCTAAAGTGCACTATTTGTTTAAAATTGTCAGTGTTGTGTAAAATGTGTGTGGTAGCATTATTAATAGCCTTCACCAGAATTACAAATTTATGAGCAGTAGCTACATCCTTTGTGTCATATGCACTGATCATCTAAAACATCAAAACCACCTGCCTAATATTATGTAGAGCCCACTTGTGCCATCCACACAACTCTAATCCATCCTGGTATGCACTGACTAAGACCTCAGATGGTGTCCAGCAGATTCTTTAATTTACACTGCCTCCACTGGCCAACCATCTTCCAATAATGAATTACGCCACCATTTCAGAAAATAATGCACACATAGCCAGTCTTCAAAATGGTCTAGAAGAATATGTGATTAATCAGACCAGACTACCATCTTCCAAAGTTCCATTTTTGACACTCTGCCCAATGAAGGCACTTTTGATGTTCTACAGATACAAAGCAAACTATGATGTACTGTGTGTTCAGATACCTTTCTCTAGAGGCTAGCATTATGTTTGTCAGCAATTTGTGCTACAGTTCTGAAGGATTGGACCAGATGAGCTAGCCATGCACAATGAGATTTGGGTGCACATGACCCTAGGCACTGGTTGTCCTTCCTTGTACTAAGTTTGGTGGGTTCAAACTACAGCATATGGGGAACACCCTGCAAAATAATCTTTGACCTAGTAGCCCAGCCATCACAATTTGGTCCTTGGCAAAGTCTCTCAGATCCTTACACATTGCTATTATTTTCTGCTTCTGAGTTTTCAGTTGCTGCCTGATATCTCTCTTCTTGTGTCAGGTGCTATTGTAGCCAGATAACCACTGGCAGATGAAGTGGTTTTAATGTTTTGGTTGATTAGTGTAATGATGTAATAATAGTCAGGTGGCCACAACCTTTTTGGCTATATAGATTAGATGCAACCAAAATTACTTCTATATCTCAAACCGACAATTGACACCCAAGTGAGCATGCATATCTCAAAGTACAGAAAATAACTGCCAACCCCTAGGCTCAATGTTCTAGGAAAACAGCCATAATTAGTTGAATCAATGTGAATGAATGTCTTCAAATTACATTAGAATTTAAGGTAGCTAAGGAGGATGAGGGAAGCATAACAAAAAAGTTTGGATCCAGATGGGATCTCCTTGAAAAGGGTTAAATGTGAAGTGCAAAGGAAGAAAGAGGACAGCAAGTGTGCACAAAACGTTTTGTGAGAAAATAATCCATAAGATAGGGGAGAAATAAAATATAACACACACACACACACACACACTGGCAAGACAATTTTATACACAAGCAAAAAGAAAAAAAAAAATAACCAGCAGATGGGAGCTTTCCATAGCAAGTTAAACCAAATCTCTCTATATATATTCATATATTTATATTTATTTATAAATTTCTATTTTACAGAGGAAAAAAAATGAGGAAAAAAAATGGGGAGTGAAATTGTCCAGGAAAAATGGTAAAAAGGAGAAAACTTGGTGAATAGATAATTCATCTGTCTCTCTATATATATATATATTTATAAAAACCCGTAATCTCTCTCTATTTAAAACAACAACACGGAGAGAGGTCTTTTTATCGCAGTGGTAAGGGCGCCTTTTTTTTTTATTAGAAAAAAAAACCAAAAACAAATTACTTTTTTTTTTTCTTCTCAAAAAAAAAAAAAAAATATAAAAGGACAAGCGGAGAGTAGCATTGGGGCCTCTGGCTCCCCAGCTCGACAGTGTTCTCATGCTTGACCTTGGACTGCGCCAGACTCGTAAGTGACAGTCTTGTGCTTCAGTCCTTACTACGATGTATGCATTCACTGTACCATTTTGCTAGAAGAGTGCTTTCAGTTCAGTCCGACCCCCAAAATGGACAGTTTGAGTGACCAACACTTCAATGAATGCATCACATTTGGAGCTTCCAATTGCTCTCTGAAGCATTTCAAAAAGACAATCCTTAACCCCCCCCAAAACAAATCCATCAAATAACACATCAGTCTCTTAAACCTCCCTCCCTCCGCAGGCCATGCCCAAATTTCCATATTGGAGCACCACTCTGTACTTTATTTTGTTTAATTTAAAAAAGTTTATAAAAGCAAACTGTGCCCCCAAACATAGGAAATAAACAGTCCCAAAAGCACCCAACAAAATACAACCCCTCCCCCCCCCCCAAAAAAAAAAACAAAAAAAAAAAAAAAATCACAAATTCAAGATTTCAGAATAAATATTCCTGATAAAATTACAAAAAAAATTAAACAAAGAAGAAAAATAATAAAATAATCGACAAAGACATGTAGAATCCTGATTGGCTGTTCCCGCAAAAGGGGCGGGATCTGTGTAAACAAGGCTTGTGATTGGCTGGAGAGAGTGAAAATATGAGCTGCCATTCGGTCAAAAAAAATATAAATAAATAAAATATGTTGGCTCCCGTCCCTCCCATCCCTCTCATTCCGCGGCTCGCTCTCTTCCTGTTCACGTCTGTTTGGCTGGTTGATTAGCACCGCCCCCCTCCTCTGGTTTCTGGGAGGAAGGGGAAGAGTTTTGATTAGCTGGCTCGGTGGTGGGTGGTAAAAGAGGGGGGAGAGACTGTAGAAGGAGCAGAAGGGGTGGGAGAAGATCACCGTGTGCTTGGAGGAGGGGCCTGAGGAAAGGAAAAAAAAATATATATATATTATTTTGGATACATATTAAAATATTTATAAAGTCAATTCAGCTTACATACAACATAGCAAAATGAGAATTACACCCAGCACATGGACAAGAGAGGTTCTGTGCAGAGTCCATAAAAAACATACTAAGAAATAAACCCAGAATACAGGGCAAGAAAAGTGATACTATGCAGAGTTTGCATATATAGAATATGAAAGTAAATAGTGTACAGTTGTAGAGCAATGATATTGCTTGTACATTTATTCTTTTGTCTTACTTTTGCCCCTATTCCCCCCAGATTCTTACCAGGTGAAAGCCATCATAAGTATGCATAAGTTCCTCCATTTTGTACTGCTCCAGGATGACCACTCCATTCATGTTGCTGTTGACCTGGCGGGCACAACTTTCACAGTGGACCAGGTAGGTGTTTTTTCCTCCACTCTCACTGGTGACAAACAGGATGTTGAAAACCTCCACCTATTGGACAGAGAAGCCATAGAGCCATCAGACCATAGCTTAGGTTAACCCTGCTCTTTCAGATAACCCTAATTAACCAGTACTCACATCACACTCATTGCAGTAATAAGCTGGTTCATCCTTCACTCGTGGCTGATAAGCCAACTTCTTCCCACTGCGAGTCAGACTGTCCCTCTGTATCTGGCACCGTTTCATGGATTGCAAGAGGCAGTACCTGTAGGTGAGATAGTAAGAGGAGGGAGTAAGTACAGGTGGTAGAGCAGACACTGGAGTTGGGATAAGAGGAGACCAGAGATGACAAATTAGCAACATGAACATGTGAGGACTACTACATGTCTGCCAATTTCCTGTCTGGAAGACTTACAGCATCATTTCATCATCACTTTCTGCCCAGCCTGACTGGACCACCGCTTTTATTAACTGAATTTTAGCATTACATGTGTCCGCATGCAAATACAATCTAGGAACACTGATGAAACTGGATTGACATTCACCCATCAAGGCATTTTGACAACTCCTCCCAAAAGCCAGCCCACTGCTTTCATTGGAGTTAAGGTCTCTTGAGAGGGGTTTAGGGGTTGGGTGCATTTGTGAGGTCAGATACAGACGTTGGCCAAGAAATCCTGGTTTGCAATGGGCAAATGCGTGAAGGTCAGGGCCACTTGAGTCCTTTAACAGGGTGGAGCTTACATAAGGCAGAGGACGTTCTCGCCCACCTCCAAAATTACGGTGATACATAAACAGCCAATCACCATGAGAAAGGAATCTGAGTGAATCACCTGCTTTTTTTTACATTTTTGGCAAATAAATGGAACAAGTCAAACTGAAAAGTGAAGACTAGAATGGGCTGTTGGTAGGCCCTAATTAAAGTGACCTCCTCTGCATCCGAGAACCAGATTTGTTTTATAGGGAAATCAATATCTCGGCAAATAAGACAAATATGTGATACTTCAAAAAATGGTTTAGAAAATAGGAACAGTATCTCACTTTATCATACGATAGAGGTCTGAGTCTGTGATCTTCACAGTTCGTGCTACGTTCCAGGAGACGTGGATCATGGGCACAATGGACTTTACGTTCTTCACTTCATTCCACTCAAACCGCTCCAGGGCCAGTTGGTACTGATATGCTACAAATAGAAGGTAACCATGTTAAAAAACACTGTGATGGATATAGAAGGGCAGGAGCTATACACAACAAGCCATAAGGATGACCACCAGTCTACCATAGCAGCCATCAACTCCTCCAAAAGTAAAGAGCCCGTGTATGTCTTTAGATATCAGTACAGTGTAAATATATAAATATTGCAGTCCAACTCACGTGTTAAGGGCCCCACATTCCAGGCTATATTGTTGCACCACCCAACGGCCTGCACCCAGTGCACAGTTCCTGCATTGATCCAGACCAGATCTCCTGGGCGTTGCACAAACCGATATACAGGGATGTCTGCTCGGTAGAGGTCCTCTAGGACTGGCCACCATGACCCAGTCAGATAATCTACATTGTGCCTGAAAGAGATGTTAGGTTATTGCCCTCTTCTGGTAACAGTCAGAATGAAAGATATTCTCAAGCTTGGCTCTGCACTGGCAGATGGCATAGATTCATAATATATTAATTTAAAGTACAGATTTAGGTATCTTACAAAATTCACAAGAATAAATATTTTAAGAGGTACTAAACTGAAAATTGGCAAAATAAAAAAAAATACACTTGCCTTCAATCCCGCAGGGCAGTCCAATCCATCTGGGATCCATCCGTCTTGCATCAGGTCCCGCGTTGTCCCGACATCCGTCCCAGAGCTGACACTCAGGGCGCCGCCATCTTCTCCTCTTCTTCCTGGTTCTTCATCCTACGTCACCCCACCCAGGCCCCAGATTGGGTGATGTAGGATGAAAGAAAAATTTGCAGATCTCACTGTGCTTGCGCGAAATCAGCAAATTTTTCTGTTTGCGCGAAAAGGCTTCTTCTGCGTATGCCTGAGATGCTCGGGCATGCACAGAAGGAGCACCCAAGAGTCCCCTGGGATGCCTGACCTAGGTATCCTGGGAGGCTTTGCGCTCCTATTCATTCTCGATCGCCTAGGGCAGAGGTCAGCAAACTCCCGCCATCAGGCCAGATACGGCCTAGCCAGTAGTCTGCTCCGGCCTAACACCCCCCTGGTCGACCGGCCTAATCCCTGGTGGCAGGGGTTGGCAACCCGCGGCTCTTGAGCCTCCTTGTTATGCCTCCTTTCCCTATTTACCACGTCCGGCGTTAACACTTCCGCCGTCGGGGTAAGGAGACATTACCTCTCCTCCATATGCATTGCGGAGGAGAGGGATTTAGCTTCAGGGGCGTTCCTGGTGGGGGGCAGAGCCATCAGCGCGGGACTCAAGAAAGAGTCCTGCCTAGTGTGCCTTCTTGACCTCCTGAAATGGCCTAGTAGCCAAAAAAGTTTGCTGATCCCTTGCCTAGGTGGTCAAGAATTGGGGGTGGTGCTGCACCCTTTTTTGTTTTTTTTAGCTGCAAAGTGAAATTTCTGAGTTTAGGTACACTTTAAAGCAGCAGTCGCCAACCTTTTTAGGTCTGCAGACCACTAAAATCACCAGGTCACGACCGCGCATGCGCGGGGAGCCGGGTGTCACTCAAAGAGGGAGGAACCTCCCCCAGAGGGACCTCATTATGACATAACCCTGCCCACTCCCCCAGTGAAGTGGGCGGATTATGCCCGGGGACACAGCCCGCCCACCTCCCTGAGCCTGGAAATTGCTCAGGGGACGTGGTCCGGGGGCTCCGGCCGGTGCTGGGACCCCGCTTGGGGATGCACAGACCAGAGCCACAGACCCCCAAAATTTTCTCGCAGAACACCGGTTGGCGACCGCTGCTTTAAAGTACAGGGATGACATACAGGTGGCTCCCCTGCTGTGAACCAGCAGTTACTGCTCTTTTAAATGCATAGAACAAACTGTTATATTTTAATTTGTAATTGTGCATAACATCAAAAGCTGAAGCCTATAAGTTGCATGTGTTAGGTTTCAAAAAAACGACAGACACCTAGCCATGCAATGCAAAAGCACTAACCACATAACTGCTGTCGAGATTAGTGCAATCTACTGATGGGTTGTGGAAAACATGACCATATTATGAAAGTGGTGCCCTCTATTGGCACAAGGCACTAATGCAGCCCATCTCACCTGTCACAGAAGGCGCTGATCTTTTCCCAGTAATTCTCATGGACAGCGAACCACTCGCAGTCCCCAGGTCCAATGTTTATGTTTACTGAGCAGAAGTTATTGTTCTCCTGATGACCTGCAGGATGGAAGCCTATGATTAGCGTATAAAGGATTTCACAGAATAGAAATGTACCAATTAATGCAGAGGAAAAGGGGAGAGAAAAAGAGTAAGGATAGAAAAGGGAAGATCTGCTCGCATATTGTCAATGGCAATAAGAACACAAACCTTTGAGGATGAACTAAAAATTATTCTATTGCAGCTTACTAGTCCTGACAGTAACAATTGTCAGGGTCCTAGGGGGACAGTTCCTTTCTTATTGCAGTGTATTTATGAAGGAGCAGTGTTGTCTCTCTTAAGATAGGATGTTAGGGATACCTTTACCTTTTCAAAACCAGCACATTGAGACTGCCGAGTTGCCATGAATTAAACCTTTAAATATCCCTCTCTGCTTCATGATACTCTGCATATTATTTTTTGGGGTGCAGACAGAGGCTGCAATAAATTGCATGTTTGTCCTTGGGAACAGATACACTTTCATATTCTGCCTCGTCCTTTAGCGCATTCTTTTCGGATAATTAATGGACAGTTTGTGCTTTTGTTAAAATGTGAATAAAGTCATGATGGAATGAGAAGAGGGAAGAAGGGCAGGGACAGGAGACAAAGTAAAGAAGAGGTGGGGGGGGAAGCAGCAGACAGACTGAATGACCCGCATAAAGCTCTCATAACAGAGATGGAACTGATCGATGAATAGAACATCAAAGGAACAGACAAATGTTACCTGGCGTACGACTGCCGGGGACTTTCATGTACAGCTGCACAGTGTTCATGCCCAAGATGGTATGGCCCACGTGGCTCAACATGTTTCCATTGGATGCAACTCGCATAAAGGAAGGTAACTTCAGCAACTCCTGTAACTGGGGCTTCCACCTGTGGAAAAGCAAAACAGACAGTAGGTTTATTTGACAAAATGCCTTTAGGTTAAATCTGCCTATATTTTGCCTTCCCTGGTTGCATATGTCACTTTACATCAAGTAGTGCCATCATCACCAAATGGGCCTTTTACAAGCAGGTTTTGGCAACCCCCACATGTGATGTTAGACTTTCAAGACTACAAGACGCAAAGTTCAGCGAATAAAAAGAGGTGGGCCAACCAGACTGGGGAGAAGGACTACATGATGCTAGAGATCCTCCAACCTGGAAAAGAGGCAGGATTTGACTTTCTGGAGCATCTATCGCCCATTTTGAGAAGCTCACAGTGTGCAGTGAAATCAAGAGTAAGATTTTTCAGTACAGAATCGGGAGACTGTACGATTGTGCAAGACTGAAGAGAAGGCTTGAGGGCAGATTTACTTCTTTGCACTCCCTGCCCATCAGCATGGCTCTTGGTACTGCTATATATAGTTGGGTTTACAAAGACTCAGGTCTGAATGGTGGCCACTTGTGTGACAGTAGTCTTTGGTAATCAAAACAGCAGGCAGGAAGAGCAGCAGCAGTGATGTGAGTGGCAGCTTCTGCTTAGCAAAGGTTGAAAGGATGTAAAAAATACAACTTTGACCACCACGTGGCATGGTCACACTCACCTTTTGGGGTCGGAGAGGTCAATGTTGGTGCCAAATTTAATGGTCTGTGGGGTTTTGTGCTCCTGGTTTGTGCTGAAAGAAAACATATCGGTGACTACTTATGATCACACAGCAATGATGCATTAAAGGTCTCAGGTGCAGAAACCTCTACAGCAAGATGCTGTTCAAATCTGAAGCATTTAGTTAAATAGAACTTTGTGATCCTGCCATGTAGGTCTTTGTTCAGTTACAGGGGGACCAGTAAGAATTCACAGCTTGAAATTTAAGTTAAATGTAAACTGGAGGTCATTCAGTTTTCAGCAATATAAAATGGGATCTTAACAGTCTTAACAAGTCCAGCCAAGAAAAGGAAATTCACTTCTCCCCACCAGAGACTCACTTACCTGGGAGGTGGTTGGTTTCCTGTGGTGCTGTCTGGCTCATTAGACTCTTCATCACTATCTTTATCCTCCTATAAAAATGGAAAAATGGGGAGAACATGAGATTTGAGAGCAAGACCGTGGGTGCCACAAGGATAGCCAAGAGGAGAAGGTGGAGTGTGGGGCGGAAGAGCCGACATAAAAGCAGGAAGTACAAAACATGAAAGAGGAAAGACGCCAGTGGGAGTCATACAGACATAACAAACCCTATTGGAATGTGGGACCTTCTGTAAGCTGCTGTAAAGGGATACCTCCCTCTCCCCCATATAACCTTCATTTATTGTCCTGTACACATCCTGTCATAGCCGTTTCAAAATGCATTGTACCTTCTCATGGTCATGATTATTTCGATACCTGGAGAGCCCTCCCTTTTTAAATGGTGTGGCATGGTAAGGGCGAGGGGTAAACTAGCAATAGAAACAAACTTTGGAAACTGCAAAACTAAAAGGTTCACCTCCTGTGAGACTGATGCTTTGTAGTGTTGGGTACCACCCCACTAGGCTTCCTAAATCCCCAGATTGGTCTCTGTAACCAAGTTCACTGCTCTGCTCACTTCTGGGCTGTTTAGGTGGATCTGGACCACCTACCTGTAGGGACTCTTGGAAGGAGGAAGCCTGGTACTGCGCATATTTTGCAATGGTGGTATGGGAGCGGCTACTCTCGCAGTGCCAAATTTGGCGTGTCCCAGAGGGGTCCCAATTCTCATCAGACGGCTGCTGCACCTGAGTACGGACCTCTACAGTGTGGTCTCCATTAGCATCTACTAGAGTCTTTGTGGAGAAGAGGCCCAGATCTGTCACAAAAGAGGAGCGAGAGACAAGATTATGCAAGGTCTCGAAATTCATTTTAAGAATTAGTTTGCCCTAGTTGTTAGAAGTGTAAATAGGCTACATAGAGTTAATTTCACATAGGAATATTTTTTAATTACGGCAACTCACTCAGTCGCAGGGATCCAGCCAGACCTCGAATCACGGTGATGGGGTTCTTGGGGTCAGTGCAGAATTCAAGCAACACAGGAGAAAATGCATCTCTCTTACTCTCCAACTAGAAAAGAAAAATATATGTTACATTTATATATCAAGAAGGGGAACCTTCTTGTCCATGTCACCCTGCCAGAGCTGGATGGGCTTACAGCTTTCTTGTGCATTACACAGACCCCTTGCCCCCTTCTGTCTGTGTCTCCCCACTACAGGAGAGATGGCTTTAAGCTTCCCTCTGTGTCACCCTACAGGAGGACCCACATCAGTATACAATCGGTCATATACGTACATAGATACTGGGCGTAGGTGGGTTGAGTTTTTCACGGGGTAGATTGTGCTCTGTTCCCATTGGTGGTTTGACAGACATGGATGGAAGGACATAGGACTCTTTGAATTTTCCTTTTAGCACCATATTCCTAAGGAGTTAGAAGAGACACAAATGAGCAACAGGCAAATCATAGCTGCAGCCAAGAGAAACAACTAACCAGAACAGCTGTCCTCCATAGCACTTTGGAAAGTGTTCCAGACCCTTATCTAAATGTCTTTTGGGTACACATGTGCGAGCAGTAAACCACTTATAAAATATGCCTATCATGTTTCCTTGATTGGTTTGTGACTATTCACGTACAACAAACATCCATGTTTGTTTGTTTTTTTTTAAACATGCAACATGCTCCATTTCATGATTAAAGCCAAAGTACTTCTACCATTTCAGCTTTTAAATGTCCTCTAGATGTTTTTTAAGTTGAACAGCCATACAAATGTAACCCATCTTCTTCCTATCAACAAATGAACCGATTGGTTCCTTGTGCTACATCCCACTTTCCCTGCACCAATTACTGCATCTGTACACCCCTGTGCTTATAGGAGGGGTTCCTACCATCTCTTCACCGAGACCTGTTTTTGGTCTGCTGTGCCCATTATGAGGGGCTCTTTTCATTCCTGTGCCTAGTTCCCTAGATCTGTACACAGACTGACCATTATGAGAGGTTCCCTTCTTCTGCCAATTTCCCAACTATGCACACCTGCCCATTATAAAGGGCTGCCACTATCCCTCCCTGTCTGATTCTGCTCCAAAAAGAGCTAGGACACCCAAACATTCTAGGTGGGCAGGAAGCCAGGAGTTATGGCAATAAGATCTGTTGGCAGTATTCATGATTTTGTAAGACGCTATGGGGCTTACTCAGCTCTGTTTCCTAAAATACAACTGGTAGATGGGCTGGCCCCAACTATTCACACCATCACATGGTAAAACCTAAATGTTACTGCAATACTTTACACAATGCACACTGTATTGCAGCCCCAAAAAATCCAATCTTCCCCAACTCTACCCTACAGAGTGAAAAGTGACAGGAAGTCTAATTAAAAAGTTTAACACTTACTTAGTAGCTTTGATAATCTCTGCAGCCGTATGGTTGATGGTTAGCTCGCTGGCCTGCAGCCTCTTCTCTTCCACTTCTGATGCAATAAAGGTCTCCCGGTCTCCGCTTTCTACCTTTATTAGCCGAATCTTTAGCTCTTTTGGTGGGCCCTCCATGAAGGGCCTCATCTTCAACAGGTCAGAAGAAGGAGTACCATGGGAAGCAGAAGTTGGTGCAGATGCTGGGGCAGCAGGTGAGGAAGTCTGATGGTGGTCTTCTACTCCTCTTCTACCACCATCTGGCTTCCTCCTGTCACCCACTGACCCTTGTTTTGAAGATTTAGGTGTGTCCCTGCACTGACTTTGGAGATCTAGGTTTCCCAAGACCTGTCGATCCTTGTTCTTACGAGACCTACTCTCTTTAGTTCGTCTGCTTCTGTCCCTCTTGGTCTTGCGATGCTTTTTGTCTCTTTTCCTAACCTCATCCTTGCTCCTGGTTGGTGCAACCAGGGACAAAGTTATTCTTTCTGGTGGTCTCTCCACCTCCGCTGCCTTTGCGCCCTCTGCTTCTGGCTCCGTAGCGTCCATGGGCAACTCTACTGGGGACTGGTAGCCTTCATTTTGCAATGGTGAGCTTGGCATTTGGGGAAAACTGATCTCCCGAGTCTGCAGCTTCTGAGGTTCGGGCAGTTTCTCTGGCGACTTCTGCTCTGCACCCAGGACATATTGCTCAGCCACCATTTCAGTCTTTGTCAACAAACCTGTAGACACTCCTTCTGACTTTGTAGCTCCATTCAATCCAACTGATGCAGTTGTAAGGCCTTCAGTTTTATCGGCAGTACTCTTTTTATCAAATACTTTGACAGACCTTTTCATTGTCCCCTCAACTGTCTCTTTGTGGCTTGATCGTTCTGTCCTATCAGCCCCCCTTAAGGCCTGCTGTTTAGTCTCGTCCCTTGCTTCTTTTTTTCCCACTGCCCAGTGTGGCTCAGGACTCCTTTCTACCTTTTCGGGTTCAACCTCCACCCAGGAAGTTTCTGTTTTTCCACTACTGGCCTCTAGCTTATCAGCACTCCAATTATTTTCAGGTTTAGCCTTAAAATCAGTGTCCTGTTTTTGTGCAACCCAAAGGTTCTCAAGTTTAGTTTCAACAATGACGTTGGGTCTTTGGGCAACTCTCTTCTCCTCCACCTGGCTACAACTGGACCCTTTTGTGCCTTCCACCAATGTCTCACAAGCTCGTGCTATGTCTTCTAAAATATCTGTCTCTGTGCGTACCCCAGGTCTTGCTCCTGCCACCCCTTGTCCCAATGCATCTGAGGTAGGGGTTGCTCTAGTCTTAGATTCCAAGGCCCGATTTGAGGTAGATTGTGCAGTGTATGGGTCAACATTACACTTGCCCACCATAGTAGCACCAGTGAAATAGCCCGGGCCTGCTCCAGTCTTGAGGCTTTGCCCACCACAGTAGGAATACTTCTGTCCCTCCAAAACGCTAGCCAGTGATTTTAGCACACTGCTGCCACTGTGTGTAGCTGGTTTTGATTTATTGGCAGCTTCTTGCCCTAGTATTGCTTTTTTAGGGCCATAGTAAGTTATGGACTCCCCAGACTTTGCTTCTGATGTTTCTCCACCAGGAGCAGAATTGGTCGAAATATTTGACTGAGGTGCACTTTTGGGAGGGGTTGTTGCTCTGGCCTCTGCTGGTGAGCAGGGGGAGGAAGCTGCAGGTATGACGTCCTCTTTTCTTGCACTGCTGCTCCCTTCCTCCTTTTCAATTGACTCATCTAACATTTTCATGATGTCATCCAAACCATCAGGCAAAATTTTTGCAAACTCAGTGGCTTCCTCAAATGACTCAGTAAGCTGCCCTGTAGAAAAGTCAAAGAGTGGATTGCTCTCAGTGGACTGATCCTTGTTACTCTCATGTTCTTTTCTCTCCGACAATGTTGGAATTGGGCTCAAAGACTCTTGAGATGGGTTTAAAACAGGCGTCGGTGGAGCAGCTAAGCCCAGCACCTGAAGGTTTCCTGAGGTATCTTTGTGGTAGGTGGTTGGAGCGGAACAGAATGAGGCATTGTCCTCTTGAGCTGGTGACCTCTTTCCACCTGAATAGCTGCTCTTGGACGTAGAGAGTCCATGGCTTAAATGCTTGCCTTCTATGTCCATCTCTGGGGTCTGAGGGCCTATGCTAATGTCTTGTCCCACATTCTCCTCCTTTGGGGCAAATAACCGAGACTCATCCAATTTTTGCAGGCTCTTGAGAACATGATCTAAGCTTGAATCTTGGTAGGCCTCAGACCTTGGCCTGACATTGCTGGTGGTGACGCCCTGAGTTCGGTGATTGAAGACACCGCCTCCCACTGGGTTATCGCAGGGTGGATAATATGCTTCCCCCTTGACAGTCCCATGGCCTTTCCCATACAGAATGTCCTCCAAGTCGTCTTCACTCTTCACCTCTTCTTTGACTGGAGCTGGCAGCCAGCTCTGCTGGAGAGAAGAGGCTGAAGAGGGTTGGGCTTGAAGGGGTGAGGAGCAAGCTTGTTTTGGGGGTTCCGGCTCTTCTGTGGGAGGACAGATTCTGGCTGTGTTGTCCACAGGACTAGGAAAGCGATCAGAGGGCTTTATTTAAAAAAAATAAAAATAAATAAATTATTATGTAAAACACTCAGGATGTTGTCAACTACATACATTTGTGGAGAAAGAGTTAAATAAACACTTACAGTGGATAAATCAGCCCTAGAGGTCTTATGTGGTGGGATGCGGGGTCTTCTCTGGTCGTAAGGCACGTGGAGAGGAGGTGGAGCTGGAATGACCTCCGCAGGTGACCTCTGACACCGCGCCTCACTAAGGTCACTTGGAGGACGGGGCTGCTGGTGTAGTGGTGGTGGGGGACGTGAGGGGCAGTATGAGGAGTAAGAAGGAACATGGGGTGGGAGTCTGGGATCCTGTGGCAAATAACAAAGATAAAAAAATTAAGGCGAAACCTTATTAGACAGGGTCTACTAAATAAAGTATACAAGTAGTTCTCTGGGAACCTCATCATTTCTTTCTAATTCTTACCTGCCTATCCCTGCGCTCCCCCCAGGTCTCATGGTTTATTGGGTTCCAGACATTGGGTTTTGTGGGTGGCTGATGGTACAGATTCCCAGAACCCACTTGAGCTGGAGGGGAATGCATGCCAGGGTTACCCCTTCTTTGCTGAAAGACAATAATACGGGTAGAGTTATTATCTTGTTCCAAACATATAGTCACATATTTACAAAGTTACTTTTTTTAGACTGACAAACATCCATTTAGTCCTTCCGCTGCCAAATTGCTTGGCCGACAGTTGAAGATACCTGGTTAACGAGTAACACCATCAAGGTGAAAACTATCGATAAACCAAATAAAAAAGGTCCCTCCTTTACCTATCATCCCCAAATCTTACAAACCCTTCTTTCCCCGCCCGATGTCCCCACCAGTCCATGCAGAAGACACATTTATTAAAAACAAAATTATCTTGCCAAGCTAGACAAATAGGATTTTTGACATGTTTGATATTTCTGTACTGGCAGTGTTTTAAGAGAAAACATGGGCATTGTGCAGGGATTGCCCCCTCCCAGACGTACACTAACGCAACTTACATATACATAGCGATAAAACAGAATGCACATAGTAGGAAAAAAGGGGTTCACCTGTTCAGGACTTCCACTCCGCCTTCGTTTCATCGGCTGCTCATCTCCTCCGTGTGGATTATGTTGTGACGACTGGAGGGAATCGGAGAGTGGAACTTGACGCTTTAATTGTGGGGGTCCGCGCTTACCTCCAAAATGCCTCTTTTGCTGAAAATACATAAGGTGTCAGATAAAGGAGTTCACACAAAACAATCAACATACATCATCCACAAAGATAACTTACCTCATGCTGCATAAGGTCCCATACTTGCTGTAGGCGTGGCAGGGTTTTGGGTCGGTGGTGTGGGGGTGCTGCATGAACATTCCAGAGGTGCGTCTGAGAATATAATGAGATCAAGGTGGTATTAACAAATGTGGAACACTAATTAAGAGTTAAAAAGCTGCAGTCAGATTGTTCCCTGGTTCTCCCCTTTGTCTTAGGCCTGCAGTACAGGGAGTTACTGAAAACTGATAAAGATTTTGGACGAAGTTTAATTATTTACATTTGCTGCATTTAATTTTTAAATGAATACATAATTGTTACATCATTACTATACAGATGCATGGATTTTTTGCTTGAAAATCTTGTTTAAAGCAAACCTGCTTTGCTTATTCAGTGTGTGAAAGCTTTTTCTTCATTCCCAACTGTACTGTTCACTACATGCTTGCAGGTACTGCTGTTGAAGTGACAACCAGGACCCAAAGCAATCATAGGAAAGTAAGCTACCACACTTATAACTTAGACAAGGTTACTCCAGTGATTCACTCCAGTGAAGAACAGAGTGGCAGGGCAGTGAATGAAGAGAAAGTAAAAGAATCTGTGTAGGTCCTCACTGAAGTGTTGGTTTGCCCATAATAGGCAAGATACATATTTATTTTAAATCTGCCCCCAGCCCTTCCTATATTCTCGCTTAGTTGTACAGACTACATATTGTACTGAAATGACTAGTAAATTTCACTGCAAGCCATTAAATGTAAAATAAATGCAGAAAAAAAGTTTAAGCATGTTTATGTTACTTATCTTTGGCAACATTCATTCCACAGTAGGATGTTGTACAGAAATCTGTTTACGAAATTGAATCATTACCTAGCTTTAGACAATGACCTTGGTTTCATATACACACTTGTTTTGCTACTTGCATCTATTACATTGGCAATCAAAAGCAAAATCCCAGTCTCAGCCTAAAGCTACAATTATGACTTCATGGGAATAGCACACAATACACCTATCTGTGCAAAGTTACCTGAAGTTCAACAGTTGTAGCTTCTTCTAAAAAAGTTGTCCTAGCATCAGATTTTTTTTTTTATGATCAGTACAGACATGTCGCGTAAGAGTTCACATGTTATTTACAATTTTCAGGAGTTAACTGTATAAAGGTCACTCAACTCTCCCTGACAATTCCTTCATCTGGCATCTTTGTTCAGATATCATCCAGGGTTACCATCTATCTTCTGTTAATTAAATAAATATGAAAAGCTTCATGCCTGTGCAGTTTTCAGGTATTTGTCGACAAACGCCTGATCGAGATCAACCCCAGCCAGTGATCTGTAACAATGTTGCCGTCCGATCACAGAAGAAAGGAGATTAAGGAAATACTTTCTCCTGCCTGCACCAGACTAATGACCATATTTTAGCCTAGACAACATCAAATTATTCTCCAATACAATGACTAAAATCTACCTGATATCATTACTACTCAGCGGACTATTGTACTCTGATGAGCTTCACAGTGGCCACACAAAAAGAAGAATAATATAACATGAATCGTTGCCTCTATTACTGGTGAACAATTTGTCTCACCTGCTGGAGTCGGGAAATGTGCGCGGTGAGCTCATAACCCCCATGGTAGCGAGCAGCGGCCTGGTAGCAGCGTACAGCGTCCTCCCATTCTTGCTCTGACTCGTAGATTTGACCCAACTGTTCCCATATCTGTGGCTGCTGCTCGTCACGCAGGAGGCTTTGCACACACGAATGGACTCGCTCCAACTTTCCATAGCGATGTCCAGGTGGAGAGCTAAAGATGGAAGAGAGATGGAGAAAGACAACGCAACAAGAAGTTAACATACAAAAGAAAAGGCAAGCCTCCCAAAAAGATACATTGAAAATAAGTTTTGAGTATCAGGCCTCCCCCTATAATCCCCATGCAAACACCTAACACAGACACTTACCCGAGAGGGTAATAAGGTTTGCTTGGGTGACCAATGTTTGTCACATGACTAGACGGTAAGTGAGGGGGCAGCTGAGGTTGGCTAAGGTTTGAAGAGCATCTGAGAGAAAGAGGAAAAAGGAGGGGAAGGAGTTGACACAGCTGTAAAGGCAGAGCACAAGCTTCATCACCCCAGAGGAGTACAGGAAGCTGAACAGACCAAAAAAATGTAAAAGGAACCCCTGTACACATCCAATAAGTCTGCATACACAAATTAGATTGATGCTCCTTTTTCACTAAACTAAGTACGGCACGCTAAGTAAAGGCCAAGTCCAGAGCCTTGGGATCTCACCTGCCAGAAGGAACCCATGATCTGGGGTGGGGTGGGGAGTTCCAGGCTGTGTTGATTCCTCCGATGAAGGAGTCGCGGGGAAAGCGGGATCCAAACTGATCCTGTGGGCGATACATCCAGACTGCAACAGAGAAGAGTATAAGAATTTATCAATTATACAGCTGTTCCTTTATTCTCCAGAAGCCATATGCAACATGTAGATAAAGTCTCCCCAACCCTGCTTTGCTTTACAGCTTTTAAATGCAAAACTGAAAGGAATGGAATAACTGGTGCCACTATCACACCACCTGCCAGCCCCATCATCCAACACCAAACACACAATGGTAGTCTTCACCCATACACTATTTTGCCACTGGATTTAGGAAAATATGCAACCTGGCCCTGGATGAAAAAAAAAAAAAATTCAACACCTTAAAGTTTGGTGGGTTCACCAAGGCAAAAGAGACCTCTCTGGGCCTTCTACCAGGATCATGGGGAGCTCAAATATCTTGAGAAGCTACTTCTGCACAAAGCTGGTACTTCTACGGAGTTGCCTTTCTAAGGATCTTGCAGTGCAGTTCAGTGACCTCAGTAAGATCTCACAATCATGCAAAATCCACTTTACCCCACATGAACTAATGCCTGGCATGGGATGTTCCCAAGATGTACAGCCCCCGTGGCCTGTGCAGGGTTCCAACAGAAACTTCTCTCTCCAAAAAGCACAGCTGCTATCATGGGAACATCACGCAGATTCCAAAAGGACATGAGGACACCAAGACTTGTCATGACAAGACTCTATATAAAATTACCGTTTCAATCCACAAGGTCTCACAGATGTAGAACCAGGAGCGGAAGCATGATGTCCTCAATCACACAGCGAGTCTGCAAAACAAAGAGCACAGTGAGAATATAAGACAAAAACTCCTGCTTACAGCCACCATGCTGTGTCAGCAAAAAGCCACCAGAGGGCACCAACAGAACACTTTTTTATAAAGTAGTACTTAACATAAATAAGTGGGTATTTAATATAGGTACATAAGCACAATTATATCTCATTTCAAAAAAACAAATTTATGCTTCAAAGTAAAATGAAATTATTTTGAGAAAAATGGGGCTGCAACTGTCTCTCCTGCAGGGTGACAGACAGACAGAAGGGGGTGCTATGAGTCTGTCCTCCTCCTGCAGGGTGACAGAAGGGGGCGCTATGAGTCTGTCCTCCTCCTGCAGGGTGACACAGACAGAAGGGGGAGCTATGAGTCTGTCCTCCTCCTGCAGGGTGACACAGACAGAAGGGAGCTATGAGTCTGTCCTACTCCTGTGAAGTTGTACAAGTTGTCCCTGGTGAAATACAAGATAGTCTGTCTGTGGAGGTGATGACATGTTCTCATGGCCCACACATGCAGGCTGAGTCAGATCCCCCTTACAGCCTTACAAATAGAAAAGTGTTACTCAGCAGACCACATACTCACACACCCCCTATGTGTCACCTCACCACTCACAAACTACACACAGCCACGTGTGATAGACTTAACCCTTGTGTCTTACAGAAGACGGGAAAGAGAGAGTAGTGTGGGAGGGGGAGGACAGTGACGAGAACAAGCAGTAGGAAGAGAGCGAGACAATTATTACTCTTTATTTAGAATGTCACCGCCTGACTGACGCTCCTCCACCCCCACGTCTCCAAGCAATGGGACCTGGAAAAAATTTTTTTCATGCCGTGTACAATGTATGACCTGTATACACACACATACACACGTGGTACAGACATAGTTATACCATGACCTGCATTCTCATATAAAAATATATATATATATATATATATATATATATGACACCGCTACACCATGACAGTACAGATACTGCTACACTTGTATATAAGTCACAGTGTAGTGGTGTCTGTACACAAATGTACAAACTCTGGTATACTAACCTGTGTACATACACACACACACACACACACACCACTACGTAATCTGTATACAAACACAGCAGTGTCGGCTATTAGCAGATAGGAAGATATTTCCCTTAATTTCCCCCAGATTCTTCCCTCCACCTACAGAGTACAATCAGTTGGGGCTTCCCCATTACGTCAGCAGCCGGCAGTTGAGGGGAAATTGTTCTTTTTTGTATGTTGTGAATGGGAACTGGCAGGCGAGGAGTCAGACAGAATTTAATGGGTCACATGACCAGACGACACAGAAGAGCGACATTGTGTAAGAGGGCATATCTTACACACTGCGAGGAAAGAGCAAATGAGATGGAAAAAAACAATGTAAGTGGGAAAATGAGACAGGAGAATGAAGAGAAGAGTGTGCAAGGGACAGATGAGTACAATACAAGAAGGGTATGAAAGAGACAGAAGCAAGAAGGAGTGTGCAAGACAGACAGAAGCAACGTGTGCAAAATAAACAGAGAAGAGCGTTTTAAGACCGAGGCGGGGTAAAAAGAGTAGCACAGGAGATACATAGGGGCAAAAGACTGACGGAAAAAGATTGAGCAAGAGAGGCCAGAAGGGGCCATAACAAAGACAAGGGCAAAACACAGAGAACAAGGCCAACAGAGACAAGAAAGGAGACAAAGTGCGACTAAAGAGTGATAGATGAGCGAAAAGCCGGTGTGATTAGGAAACAGAAAACGATTATGTGATCGAAGAAGGAGGAGCTGAGAGAGACAGCAAGAAACAAAGGACAGCAAGAGCACAAGGCAAAGAACAGACGTAAAGTGCAGGAGAGACAGTGGAGGGAGCACGAGAGCAAGAGCGACAGGGACAAGAGTGTGTAGAACACAAAGAAGGGAAACTGAGTGAATGAGACATCAAAGGAGCAGGAACATGGGAGCGCATGAGAGAGACAACAGACAAAAAAAAAAAAGGAAGAGAAAGAACTATAAAGTAACACAGACAGGAACACAAAATATACAATGTAAAGAAGTAGAGAGCCTGGACACAAACAAAGATGCAATGTATACAAGGAGAGCTTGGCCACACAAAAAAAGATACAATGTATACAAGGAGAGCCTGAACACAAAAAAAGATACAATGTATACAAGGAGGGCCTGGACACAAAAAAAGATACAATGTATACAAGGAGAGCCTGAACACAAAAAAAAGATACAATGTATAGAAGGTGGGAGCCAGACCCAAAAAGTTACAGCCTGACCCAAAAAGTGACAGCCTAAGAAGAAGAAAAAAATCCACAAAAAGCACTCAAGTGGAACACCTTTTTAAAACTCTTACAATACAAACAAAAGTGAATGTTTAGCTGTCACTTACCTCCAGGACAAAGAGACAGCTGCCATGGGAGGGTCCTAGAAGTCTTCCCCTCTCCCCTTTGCCCCCCCAACTCCTCCCAAAACAAGGTATGGAACAGGCGGTTCTCCCTGAAGTCAAAAGCAGCGGTGAAACTTCACAGCGCTGCGCCCATCTCTACTAGATGCCGGTCGCTCTTGTGTGCGACTCTACTAGGCTCTCACACTTTTGTTCTCCCCCGCCAGGCTCCTCCCCTCCCTTCACCTCCGCCATCTCTGCGAGGAAGCCAAGTTTAAAGGGACACTGGTGATGTCACTGCACCCCCAGAGCACACCCACCCTGGGATTCCCTGACCACACACCACGCCCACACCCAGCCCACTGTTCTTTTAAGGCGGAACAGCTAGGCTGCTGACAGTTAAGGTGGACCAGCCATGAATTTTTTTTTTTTTAATTAGTTTGGAAGACTTAACATTTTTATTATAGTAACAGGCTGATTTCTTAAAACAATGGTGTGCTAAAGAACTGAAACACTAAACAAGAGACAGTATACCTTGTTGGTATACCTGGAGTTTTTATTTCTTTTATTGTCTAGCATAATGAAATCTTTTTTTTATATATTTCTTAAAAATACAGCTAAAGCAGACCAAGCCACATCAGTTTTGATGCCTTACGAAAAGGGCAAGTGCATTCACGACATATTTAAACTATGGAGCCTTGGGTGCTAAGGTGCCCTTTATCTTCATCGTATCTTGGTCATCGGACCCTGAAATATTCTGGCCAGCAGAATGGAAGATGGATGGATTGCACTAGGAAATATGCCGACTCTGGTCTTATTAATAGGATGGGAAAGCAGAAGGCAACTTAATCTGCTACTCCTTTACTATGGAAAGTCACAAGGCAAGGGAAAGGTTCTGGAACCAGGCCCTATCACATAATAGCAATGAAGTCAGGAACTTTAAGCCAATCTGGGGTGTTCCTGGTCACCAGACCGGTTGCATTACAAATCCTAAGGCTGGATGGGGGAAAGGGGGGGGTGGGGGGTATTTGACCTCCACTGAGTTGTTACTTAAAGGACCTGACCTGAACTCCCAACTCTAGCCACCATAAACTTTTAAGGTAAGTGACACCAAGGCATTCGAATTTCCCAATGCTTTTACGCTTGGAGGGCCAAACTAAAAAAAGTTTTTTTTTACCCCCAGAACAGTCCATAAAGGCCAATATATATATATATATATATATATATATATATATACATATATAAAAATAAACAGACCAAAATATTCATGTAGTAACTAACATGCATAACGAATCTCAACCCAGGAACAACTTTTTAGTGGATTTAACAAACAAACTGTTGCACATTGTCAAGAAATGTTCCAATGCAAAATATAATTTGATGCAAAAAGGCAACTACAATATTAAAAAGTCTGTCAACATCAACATCCACTGATTTTTCAAATTTTCTCAGAATACCGGAAAATCAACACAAAATAGAAGCCACTTGTGTTCCATTCATTCTACTTGTGTGAAGACATGAAATCAGCAGCAAAGTAAATACAAGCTAAAAATATTGCCCAGCACAAGGCCAGCAAAAGGTACAACCAATTTTCAAGTTTCTTTCTATATTTCAATCACCATCATTCACCAGAGTCCACTGAACAGGCCTTGGTCAGCAGGGAGCAGAATATCCTTAGTTCAGAACAACTTAGTTCATGACCGTGGCATGCGTCTAAGAAACCACCCAGTGTCCACATTATGCCAAGGAATAATGAGCAGGTTGTGGTCCTCAAGCAACCCTGAAGCAATCAGCCATAGGGGAAGGTACCTAGATGATAGACAAACTCTGAGCCACAAAAAGACAAAAGACCAGGGTGGGTAGCAAACTAGAACAAGTAGCCAAGAACAAACAAAAGTTGTCATGGGAAAGCAACATGATGAGGAAGTTGGAACACGCCATGTCACAGGAGACACAAGGGACAAAGCGATGCGTTGCTAAAAACTTGTCTTTCTCCACCAAAATTAAAAGATTTGTCCAAAGTAGTTAAAGACCAAGATCTGGACTGTATGATCAAAAAGTGTAATATAACACTAAGCATTCTATTCAACAATTCTATTTGATTGGGTCAAGAGGCAGTAATAGAGATTGGAAACTTGTAATTGTTCTCATTACCAACCGACTAAATTAGGGTGTCCAGGAACAAGAAGAGGGTAGTGGGTATTCACCTTTTATACATTCTTCCCTTTAGGCTTTGATAGTCATTAATGAAGAGGATTATATAACAGTACTGCCTACATAAAAGTATTTTGTAAATAATCGGTTGCCCCCTGGAAAGCTCCCAATGGGAGCAGATCTAGGATACAGCAGCGCACAGTGTTATACATGGGGACTTTTATGAAGCAAAATACTCATGCGCTGGTATCCCACTCAAGCTAGAGTGGCCAAATATAAACTAGTCATGTCAGACCTGTGTTTTCGACTCTTGTGGTGCCGTGGGCTCTACATCATATCTGGTGGACATGCCCCCGTATTAAGCAGTTTTGGATTGATGTTTACCAAATTGTTTATACCCAGTTAGGGAAAAATCTGAGCAGAGACCCTTACGAGGTGTTGTACAGCTCTGCGGTTTCAGGAGTAACAAAACGTCAAACCAAACTTGGTCCTACTGCCTACTGTGATACAGGTGAAACAATGTCACCTGGTACTTCACTAATGAACTTCTAGCAGCCAGGGTTAGTGACTCAAATGGGGTATTTCAGAATGTTTGGATGTCTTGAATCACTCATTTGCCAGACTTTAATTTGGGTTTCTTTCTTTGATACAGTGGACCTTTTCCTTTAGATATGAATGTTGGAATCAGCGTCCCAACTATCGTCCTGGGTCCTATTCTTGCTGCCCCCCATTCCTTACCTAACTCCCCCATTTTTACCCTTCCTGTTATCTCTTTCTTCCTCCTCCACCCCCCCATTTTTCTTTTCTTTGTACTTTTATGTGCACACAGCAACAGAATATGTTAGGTTATGCCAAGGTTTTCCAAGTGCCTACTAACTGGGTTTACAAGTATATGCTATTTTGCACTGTTTTTAGGTACATGTTTTATTAGAGTTGACTTGCGACTACGTTGTTTTCATGGATATTCTGTTATGTGTTCTGTAATCTTTCTCTTTGATTTTTGTTACATGAAAAAGGTTATATATATATTTTACAAAAAGTCCCAGTCTCTGTGGGTATGCTCTCTTGTGGCCCCTTTGCTCAGTCACTTCTGCAGACACCAATCCACAAAGGTCAAACCTGAACCTGTAATCCAGGAAGCACCCCAACATGCTACTGGATTATCAGCCACAGATGGGTCAGATATGTCCCTAGGACCCTCCACCCGGTGTAGGGACAGCTACTGAGGTAAACACACGACTTTCATAGGAATATGACCTAACTGCACTGGGAAAACCACTAAAAGGAAGTAGATCCCAATTTAGTAGTAGATCCCAATTTAGAGTTCTTCTCCCAAAAATACTTTTTATGGCTGTCCCTCATCCAGTGTCTAATTTGGGACAGGGACGTGATTCTATAGTTGTGACCTCCATGCTTGTGTCAGGTCAGCTGCTTTAACATGAGTTGATGGCTCTTTATTATGGCTTGTAGCTACGAAGTGTTAAACTAATGACGCCTTGAAGACGCTGGCTGATGACGTGTGTGAATGTCAATGTTTGACGCCCCCTCTGTGTGTGTGTTTGGGAAGAAGGGGGCAGAACAGAACGTCTCACCCCAGAGCAGCTGTGTAATAGAAAGTGACCTCATCTGTAGACTCCACACTTCCTACAGCCTGCAGTAGTTACTCACTTATCTGTACAGAACATACTTCACACCCTGTACAGAAACCTCCTCCCTAATATTTTCATCCCCCTTCCTTCTTTACTTCTCTGCTCTTCTCCCACTCCCCCATTCTCCAAATTTACTTTCTCTTCCACCCTCTTGCTATCCAAGTTTCTCCTGTGTCATGCTCTGCTTTCTTCTCACTCATCCTCTCTCCCCCCCTACCCCCTTATAACTTTCTCTTTTCTTCCTCTTTTCCTTTTTCACTCTGTTCTTTTCCCCAATGGTTTGAATCCTCTTTTGTGCTCTCACCTTTTGCTCCATTTCTCTCCCTTACCCGCTTTCCTTTTCCACAACTTTCTTCTCCCTTTTCCACTCCTTCTCCCCCTTCTATTCTTGCTCATTTACCATCTCTCCTCCATCTTTATTTTGTCCCAGTCTCCCTTACTCCCTCCTGTTTTATCCCCTCTTTCTGCATTTCTCCTTTCCACTCCCCTCATCACTTACTCATTCTCTCCGTCTTTATCTTTATTTTGTCCCAGTCTCCCTTACTCCCTCCTATTTTATTCCCTCTTTCTGCATTTCTCCTTTCTACTCCCCTCATCACTTACTCATTCTCTCCCTGTCTTTACCCCCATTTTCCACTCCTCCTATTTCTTTCCCTTGTTCTCAGTCTTCACCCTCTATCATCTCTCCCTTCCTCCTTCTCTTTACCCTATATGCCCTCTGTACTGCCCCCCCTCCCATTAATTCCTTCCTCTCTCTGTATCTGATGTCACTTCCTTCCTCCCCTTCAGACTCCTCGAGTGCTGCGTGCTGTCACGCTGTATTTCTGGAATCGACATCCTTCCCGTGTCACGAGCTTTCTAGGCGTCACACGACAAAGCACCAGCTGCCACCCCTACAATGGGTGGGCACCATACACCTGTTCCCATTAAGGCAGCGAAGAGAATCAGCCGTAAGCCCTTAAAGAAGAAATCCTTTAAAAAAAAAAAAAAAAAAACACAGTTTTCATGCCATTATGCCAGCCCTTCTGTGATACCTAGCTTCCAAATTCTGGACTGCACTGCAACTATTTTGGAGTAATCTGTAAATAACTGCAGTGTTCACCCCATAAATCTTTTTAACCTGGGTGGAATGAAATTGTAGGTGGATGGTAGCCCTTGTATTGTGAAAACAGCTGGGTGGTTACTGAAAATTGCTGGGAGATGCGCCCAGCTAAAAGAGAGTGGGGGAGAACACTGAACTAAATGAATGCAGATTAATTTTTTTTTCTTCGTGAACCAGATTTTGAGAAGCTCATTTGAAAGTCTTTAATGCTCCAATAGCAAATTGCACATTGATGTTTAATAAAAGCCCTGCCTACATGGGCAGTTTCTTGTTGTTGTGGCTTATTGTGAAATTAGCTTGAGACCAATTGGTGGAACTAATGCAATAACATTTTGCAAGACAAAGCACCCAAGTATCAAAACAAAAAATGGGAAACTATTCTTAAAATGACCATGCAGTATAATACTTCAGATTCAATACAAACATAGAATTTTAATAATTACCGTATACAAAATTAGGTCATTTCCAATATATTGATCAGGAATACCTTATTCTACACAGCCAAAAGCACTGCAAACAGCCATCCTAAGGGAGCACATCCAACAAATTGTTAGTGTAAACATTGGGGGCCATTGTCATTGGCTGGCAGCTGTTTGGGACTAATACCGGATGAACAAAGCTTTACTCATCAAGCTTTACTAATGGCTGCACAGTAGTAGCCAGGTAAATGATCAGTACCAATGCGATTGGCTGCACTGTCTTTGACCCATTGACTAGTATATGGCTCGCTAGAATTTTAGTAGGTTTTATCAATTGTTTACTGCCGATTGGCTTCATCCTGAAAGACTATTGCCAAAAGCCGTTGGATAATAACAGCCTATCACTTCTTTTACTGTTTTGACCTTAATTTTGAGAATCATTGTCTTGAACCAAATATGCAGAGCAGTACATTAGAGACTTGAGTGCCTAGGGGGCCCTAGTAGTAAATCACCTTTTAGTTTTGGAATATTCACTCTTTTCATCTGGATGACCACCACTTTTAATTGGTCTTTGGTTTGCGTCAACAAGGTTCTTTTGCTTTGCTAGATAAGTCTATCATGTAAAAACTAATTTGAATACAGGTCAGGAAGATCAACTGCAAAACAGATGTGCTTAATGATTTCTGGATGATCTTTGAAGACCCCCAAACTGATTGCATGAACATATCAGTTTAATATGTCCAAAACGCTTTTTTGGTGTCCCTTGGGGAGGGGGGTGGGGACAGGTCCTAGAAATGGCTTTATATATGTTTTATAAGTTATGCAGCACCAAGAGAAGAGTCTGATAGGATATAAAGCATACGGTGGTAATTCCCTGTTCCATACATCCTCTTTAGAGATCATTTCCCATAAGGGAGCAACTTCTACATTCTCAAGAAAATAAAAAAATTTACACAACAGTTCTCCTCCAGCTTCCACAAATCTCTGTGAACTGTCACACATATGCGTGAGCTACAGACAAAGACGTGACGGGAAGTAAGACACACGAATCTGTCTTACAGTTCCTGTTAATTACTTTCTAGTTTTTAATGGGGTCTTTTTCTGTCATTACCTGCACCTTGAACCTCTTGCTAACTGAAAGCAAAAAGGAAATGTCAGGTTCAGGTATTCATGACCTTACTGTAACTAAGCCCACTAAGAGTTTAGTTTTCTGCTTGCTGGTGGTCAGGTAACTGAACCACCCTTAAGCTGTGTACATGTGCTCAACTACTGCTCCTCAAAGTGAGTTGACTATTCAGTTTTATGAGCAATCGCTGTACAGGGGACAGGATGAGCGGGGGCGCCCCGCTGTGGGGACTACAAAACACCTCGCTATTGGTCAGCGGTTTAGTAATATAGTACGGCAGATTGCAAGACTATGTCCTAACACCTATTTAATCCAAGGCCATTACTCATCTCCACCAAGTATAACTTAGCTTCTGTACAAACAGCTTGCTAGAGAGGAAGTTGTACCTGAGTGCAAAAATCTCCCTGCTTTTTTTTTTTTTTTCTCTAAATCTGTGCTTACTCCACTTCTTCCCCTGCTGCCTGAATATTCCTTAGTTCATGGTGGAAGCCCTGACATTAGGTAGACAAGTCTTGCTTCTACCAAGATGGCCACCTCTGCACTGAGACAGAGTGCAGAACTCAGTAATGGGAACATATCAGATGCAGGGAGGCGAAAGGTAATATAGGCAACTAGTTTGTTTTTTAGCACAGCTTCCAGCGTTCAGGTCCTTAAACACAGGGGCACTAGTCTTGGCCATGCTAAGCACTGTACAGAGAAATGTAAAAATGGGTATAAAATTGTACAAAGCTTTTAAAGTGACTACATCATGAGGAAAGTAAGCAGCGTTCAACCCAAAAAATGTTATAAATGGGTTAGAAAAAAAATTACAAGCAGGTGGCATCCTGTCTATTGTAACCCAACTCCAAGGTAACCACCCAAAAACAGCCGGGTGGTTACTGAAAGTGCCAGGTGGTGTACCCGGCTAAAAGTCTCTGGGGAGAACAATGAGTAACCCTAAAGAACAGCCAAACAACATTTTGAAAAGATGACAACAATGGCAGCCCCCAAACATCTCTAATGGTGGAGTCTCTTTAGGCAAGATGCTCCTTCAAGTGGCAATAAATGAGAAATATGGTCACAACAATATTACACAGAAAAACTAGTAAAAACAGGTGACTGTGTTGCCATCTCTGGACCATTGTTTAAATTTTATTTTCCTGGGACACCTGCTTCTGGGACAGGAGCAAGGAGGGGGACACAGGCAGCAATAAAACTTTTGAGAGATCCGACCAGCACAGTGAGCCCTTGAGCACCTGGGACCATGTTCCTGCTTCACCAAATGCCCTCTTTGGGCCACCATTTTTCCCAGCTTCCAACACATCACCTTCAAGAACTCCCTGTCTACTTGATACCAGATATATTCCATCCAATGGCAGGTACCAGATAAATATTGTTATGACTTCACCTGTCATTGGGTTTAATGTTTTGGCCAATACGGTGTATGTAAAACATTCCAGCAAATACAAAACTGCATACGTTTACTAGAAGAGCTTCTGCTTCATGTCTCACTGTCCTTTGCAGCTAAATAACCTTCTTCCCCTCCACTCCCTGTGGTTTCTCCATTAGCTAACATTACTACAGAATGTACAAGGTGGCGGGAAAAAACACAACAAGTTGATTTGTGTTTGTGTGTGGGGGAGGGGGGCAGGCACAGGTATTCAACCTGACAGGGGGAATATTTGCAAAGAACAGTAGCCAATGTATTGGCAGCTTTTCAAGAAACTGGCTGCCTTCTTTGGAATTATCTGAAGGTTTTGGGAACTCTATAAAGTTTGTAATATATAAGTTTGTGTCTTAGTTGAACTTTGACATATGTTTTTTTTAATTGATTAAATTGTGACAAGGATTGTTCAGCAAAACATTTACATTACAACAATTTTAAAAAGCGCCTACTGCAAGTTAGCCACAGCTTCCCCTTGCAACAAAATAAGAGTAGTGGGAACTTACTGGGTCATCCAGGACCTGGACGAGGACACAGTCAGGGCCAGATCCTGATTCACAGCCAAGAGCACAGTGGACCCTAGGAACAAAAAACAGAATTAACGAAGGAAAAAATGCCATCGCAGTGTGTGCAAGTATGTCAAAAAGTTGATGAATGTACAGAGAGCAATGCTTCTGCTGAGTGGAGGGTCTGCGGAGAAGAGACCAATTCTGGAAAATGAAAAACAATGAAATGATCTTCTCTTAGAGTGACCATAAAGGGTTAGAACCTGTCCAAGATTTATGACCTAAATGTTCAGGTCAAGAAGTTAGATGAGCAATATTGGCCATTGACTTTGGAAAATCTCTGTGCCACCTGGCCGATCCCTCCTCCAGAGAAGGAGGACGTCAGAGGTCTACATTAAGCCCATTTGAAGTGGGTCTTTTAGTTATAAGAAAAGGATGTCGTCCCTCAGCCCATAGTTCTTGGGAAAGGATCAACTCCTCTATTATAGCCAGTCTTGTACTATTCCCAAGGATTCAGCTTTGTCAGCAAGACAACAAGCTTGCTTCAACAAGTCATTTTAGGTTGTAGGCCCCAATCACCAGTTGAACTTCAAAACAGCTCAAAAGCAGAACATATTTTAGAACCTTTCGCTGCCTCATAGCAATGTCCTAATGCACTTTGGTTGAAGAAACTTTTAGAAGCCTAACTCAAGCCAAACGTTTTATTTCAATCTGAATAGAGCCGGGAAGGAGCCCAGTCATTTTCCCTATTTTATCCAAAAACAATGGCTGAAGTTAGGCTTTAGGAAGAAATTAACAGACATATGCATGCTAAAATGAAACACAGAAAATACATAGATAATACATTTGGTACAATAGTAGGCAATCTGTCTTTGTTAGTAGAGTATGCTGGGATACTATTTCACCAGCAGCCAAAAAAGCAACAGGTTGCCCATTTGTAGCCATATATACTTTTTTTTTTCAAAATTTGAAACAAGTAATAAGCATTCATAAGCAGAGTATCACACAAAAGTAAAAATGATCTAGAATGTTAAAGATTAAATTGGAGAAAAAGAAATTATATAATGCCTCCAATGGTGGAGGCAGTCAAGCTGCCCAATTTAATATTCAACAAAAGACCATCTCTTGTATATATGACCAGTTTAAGATCATTCTGATGGCCACCAAGTAGAAGCAAGAGAATTGATTTACAGAGGGACTAATCCAAAACTATGTTCGTAATCCACAAATCTATTCACTTATGTCACCTGGTAAGGCCATGAAAATTAGTTTTGATGAAGAACAAACTGGTGTTATCAGATTCTCATTTTTTGACAAAATTTACACTGCAAACTGGAAAAAAAAAAAAACTCAAAAACTTGGACTTGGATCCTTGATCTTATTCATCCAAGCCCCATCTTCACATAATGTTTGCTGATTTCATTTCATGAGCTACGACCTAGGTGTGTTTCTTTGCCTTTCGATGTTCACACGGTTTTGACAACCCCCTCTTCCGATAGTCCTTGAAACACCCACTACTCTTACCTCCTAGGATGACCCGGCTTACCAGCTAGTTTGACCACTCTGAAAAGTGTGCCCCCTTGTGTCTGATCCAGATAAGAGCTCTAGGCACTTAAAGCTCTTCCGGTAACGAGACTGCTCTAAACAGGCGGCTGCTGTGTTAATGGATAAACTCGTGTAAAAGGCCAGATAAATGTTTTTTACTTTACGTCCGATGAAGGTGACTGCACAACAGTGTGCACTTTAAAGGTGTGTGTGCTTTCACTGACAGACCAGTGTGTTCATGATCGCGCGGGGGATAAGCAGGGGGCAAGCGCAGGGTCTAGTAATATAAAGATCTCAGCTCAGTTTGGAGAGAGGTCAGATGCTGCCAAGTCCTGCCGAGAGACTTGCAGATGATCGAATCTTTTCCTCAGGGCTGGGTCGTGGTGCTGTTGGCACTGTTTGCCCCTTTCCGAATGGAAACCTGCAGAGCAATACTGCGTTAAGTATTATACCTGACATACTCAAAAACATGAATACAAACCCTCAAACCACCCTTGTTAGAGCTCCAATCCATTTTGAAACACTGTAAGAAAGGTTGACAGACATACAGTTGCATATGAAGATACAATTTTAAATACTGCAGACTTGTTAGAGTGGCCCAAGACCCAGTTTTTGACACATCCAGGACAGAGGGCGCCATTTACATTTCTTTGCTACAGGTGAAGGGCAAATGATAGCACTAAGTCATACAAACTTGACATCTTATTGAAGGCCTCCAATCCACTGGTCAAAAGGTAAAGCATTGTTTTGCAGCAGTTCTATTAGGATTCGTTACCAGAGTCACATGTGGGTTTAGAAGGAGCTTCTGTTAAATCGAAACACAGTATACATTTGCCAACAGTGATCTCATGAAAGGCTTCATGCTACCAGATAAATGCAAAGTTTTTGGTTCTTGTGCAAGGATAGCCCCTTAGTTGTGCTTCTCCATTAAGGAGCATGGAACCCCCTCCCAGGATGAAGTTTTTTGAGAAACCACGCCACGTGGAAAAAGCCTGGATCCAAGACATAATTTACACCATGATAGGACCGATGAAGGAGCCACATGGAAGAGCAGCATGTAAGGGAGGGGATCATGAGTATCAGTGGATAAGAACGTATTGTCACCATCATCATTGAGAGATACTGGGAAATAAAGTGGATAAATACATTCATCAAATGGAGTCATGCATTTTTTTTTTGTTTTATTTGTGTTACTATCTCAGATTAGACAGGTCATCTATACGCTGTAGACCTATATAAAGAACTTCAGAGCAAGCTGGTCAACTGCCAACCGTGTTGCTGTTTCACAGCTGAATGCCACCAAAGACCACCCCAGACAGGAAATTTCATCTCCAGGAGGATGCGATCATCCTCCAATTTCCTGAAGGCCTGCGGTTGAAGTACGGGCAGGCCATCGGGCCCAAAATAAAAGGCAGCTGGTAGGCTAGAGGGTGGGCAGCTGACATCAATGAAAGGAAAGAGATGAGACACCTGGAGGGGGCGTCATCTGTCTACAATGGGAACATAGCCTGGTGTTTACAACCAGCACGCCGGCTCAGGATACCAAGCCAAAAATTCTAAGCCTTACAAAAAAAAATTGGCTCAATGTTATTGCCTTTATGGATTCAGCAGAGTGACTCAGTGATGACATATCTAGGCCATGTTCTGCGAATACAAAAATATATTTGGCTAGGCACATACAGGCAAGTTTTTTTTTTTTAATGTTTGACAAACGTCCAATAAAAACGTCAAAAGCAACATTCTAAGCACAACAATGATGGTAGAAAAATCGGAAGAGATCAGTTACAAATATTCTCAATCTAGTCTTTTAAAAAAGATCTTCAATGAAGAAAAATTGGTATAGATCCCAGGTTACAATTGTCTGTTCGGCACTGATTGCAAACATTTTTTTTTTTTTTAAGAAACACTTGAGTCACCAGCCAATCTTCAAAAATGTCATACTGTGTATACTGCCCTAAGCTACCTACATAAGTAGATGACAGTGAAATGATCCAGCCTTCGGTCAAACCTTGGTGCTACCCTTTCCCAATTGACTTTCCCTAATAGACAAACTAGAAAATCCAGCTGGGATAGTGAACAACCTTTATTATGGCCTCATGGGAGGGGACCGAGACAGAAAACAACCTTGGAGAAATCTCAACGCTGTATGAGAAAAATATTGGAAACCACCGATTGATTCCACTTACAGAAACATCAGTTTAGGGGACTTCAGATTTTGCTATGAATCTTATCACAGGTACATAGAGAAGGCACCTTCAGATATTCTTTTGTGAGCATAGGCATTTCCAAAAACACACAACTACATTTTTATGCAAAAACAAACTATAGCTTTCTTTGTTCATCTTTAGCCCATACACTCCATCAAATCATCAGAGGCCTCAATAAAAGATGATAAGGGGGATAGAGAAGGCAGACCACTTGTCAACCACAAAAAAAGATAATGGTTGATGGATAATGGCTTCCTGTTCATGATACCCAGTATTCTGAAGATATCCAAGGAAGGATAGCAGGCACCAGGAAGTGGATGCTTTAGATGTGAGACCACCATAGACGGTTGAGATGAATATAAAGATTCACTTTATATCCTAAAGTCAACCTGTGCTGTAGGTATAGGAAGCTTGGAGAAATTTGACCGACCTGCACAAAGCCCCTACCCAACACTTTAAGGGTGAATTGGAATGTCAGCTGGAATCTAGAGCTTCCTATCCATCACTACCTGCCCTCACAAAAGCTCTGTTAGCTGAATGGACAAAAAAAGTTCCACAGACACTGCAAAATAGTGTAAGAAGTCTTCCCCAAAATACAGGAGGCCGTTATAGCCACAAAGGAGGGGGTGCAACTTCACAATAATTGCCATGGTACATGTTTAATGGCCATATGTCTACAACCCCACTGCCACTGGGACAGAAGAGGTGAAGATTATATTCCCATTCCTATTAACCAGTTACTTAGCACCAGTATATAGGAGGTAGGGACTCACATGACCCCTTACCAGGAATTGCTCTTTGAAGCTGGATTGGTGGTGAAGAAAAGATGAACATGACCTACGAGGAGTGGTAATATTTACGTGAACCTGTTGCTTTGCCCTACATGGGCAACATAAAACGTTTCACCCTAAAGTGCTTACATACATGAGAAGATGCCCCCTGATCAAGCCATTATGTCTGGAGAAACGTGCATTCTCTCCATGCAAACGCTCATGTGTGTACAGTGATCTTTGTTGCACACACAGCCACCATCTAATATCCATAAACTTCTTTACTGCCTCCAAAAAAATGGTGATTATAGGTCAGCTGTGCTCAGCCTTAACCAGACATTTGCTTTTACGAAAACCCGAGGGCTTTATAGTACTTCAGGGGATTAACACAAGCAGGCAGCAGAAGCTGCAGTACATCTGTCTAAGCCTTTCTCTGCATTTAAGATCATTCATTGCAGCAACTGGAGGAATAAACAGGAGTAACCTCAACACACCTCCAACACACACATTAATGACTCAATACTACTACAATACACACAAACATCTATTATGCAATCCATACATATGCGGTAGGTACACTGCTATCGTGATGCAAGAGATAGCAACCTTATCAATGTCATGATGTAAGAATGTCCCCTATGGGCCAGGGACAGGTGTGAGAATATGTTTGTGATTAATAAACCCCTCCCAGGGGCAACTAAGATGTTTGGTTACCAGACAAACTGCATCAGGGTAATCATCACTAATTCTGGAGCCATGAGTCCATTGGGGGTCACCTCTGAAGGAGTAGCGATGGGGTAGACCCATAGCTCCCTTCTGCATGGAGGAAGGACAGGGACCCATGGCTACCTTCTAGGAGTACCATCCTGAAAAAAGACGACGGACTCAAAGCTCCCTCTGGTCTGTGCACCCCTAAAAGGAAAATAGGCTTATGGCTGCCTCCTGACTGTGTCACCCTGCAAAAAAATCTGATCTTATTTTTTGTGCCCGACAGGAAAAAGTTAAATATTCAAAAGGAGACGATTGTGACAACCCTGCGCCCGCCGTTTAAAGGGCCAGCAATAGGGAGCTTGGGTGGCAGCCAGAGAGTATGAATGATTTATGAACAGCTGATGGAAAGGATGAGGATGGGGAGGGGGTCTGGGAAGAGGAAGGGAGGAGCTTGTGAGGGGGAGGCAAGGACTCCGTGTCAGCTGGGGTAAGGGCCAGGAGACAAAGAAAACCAACTTAGGGAGCGTTGGAAGAAAAAGAATTAACAGCAGCAAGGAAGGCAGACACAGGAACTGACAGGCATTATGTACACTCCCTTAGTAACTAATAAACAGCGAGACACGAAAAGGGGCCGGCTGTGTCCTGCGCCCAATGCCATGGCACACAACGCTTTACGTTTTCTGCTCTGAAAAAGATCTGTCCATCCAAAGGTCATATATTAGCTTTGATTAATTGCCAGCAGCTTCTTATAGAACCACAATTGGTTCTCTATAAATGCCATTAGTATGTAACTAACCATCTCTACCTTTGCTTTTTTGGGCAAAGCCTTTTAAAAAAAAATAAGCATACAAAAAGGACTATGAACTTTAAATGAATCCATAAATGCAAAACAGGAGGTCTGTATTTGTAACAGACGGCCATTGTTCTGGTGATGTCATCGCGCCTGAGGCAGAAAGGAAAGCCAGCCTATGTACCAGGGGTCAGAAGCGCAATGATTAATGTTCACCATGACGTGGGGGCTGCCTATAATTCAACATGGAGTCTCTCAGGCCACAAAAGATTCACAGGCCTTGACTCCTTATAAGGGTACATACAGAAAGAATTTTTTCTGCGCTACTGGCATGTTGGCTGGCACCAAGATTGCTAAACAAACTGGCAATGGTAGTACGGTAAACGCAAGCAAAGCCAAGTCAATGCCAAAAAGAAAAGTCATATTACCTGTTGTACCTACCCTGCAGCAAGGTAAACAAAACGTACTGTGTATATATAGAAACTAGATAATATGTACGCCGTCGCCATCAGCTCCCTGTACACATGCAGCCAAGCATTTGTGTATACACCTGTACACACTGCCTCCCCTCCCCCCCTAAGGTGTGTGCATGTACACCATCAGCATACATACCATGCACACGTAGCAAGTCCAGCACCACAGGATTCTAGAACACAAGCAAACCCAGCACATGATCTATCACCAACTTGTAGCACACAAGCAAACCCAGAATTAGAGATACCACTAGCTTTATAAATCTATATATACACACACACACACACACCTCAGCACTGTATACTTCAGCTCCCTGTACACACAGATAACAGTGAGGTAGCACTGATAAGGAAGAAGTAAATTATGGAATACATTGGCACCAGTGTGCACCAGTTCTGCATAAGGAATACAAAGGTAAAAGGGTAATAAGGAAGAGTGCAGTCTTCTGTTAGTTCTGAGGGAAGGGAAGCATGGGAAAATGGATGAAAAACGAACAGTAAGAAGATAAACAGAGAAAAGTGCAGAAAAATATTGAAGCAAAAGTGGTCTAAAAGAAGGGAAAAAAAGAAAATGAAAATAAAGAATATAACGTACATTAAGAAGGGACAGAAAAGGTAGAAGTGCAAGATGATGTAATAAACGGAGTATAGAAAAGAGAAATAAAGAGGAGTAGGAAACAAAAACAAAAAGATAAAGGAAAGGGCAGGAAACTGGAGCACAGATATACAGAGGTGAAAAGAGAAGAAGTGAAGAGCGAAAGAAAAGCAAAGAACAAGAAGAAAGTCCAATAAGAGAAACACAAGAAAACAAAGAAGAGGAAACCAGAAGGGAAGCATACATTTAAAATAGAAGAAAATGAGACTCTATAATCAGATTTTGTTCTTTTATTTGCTTTTAAAGTCAGCAGGAAAACAGCTGAAAAACATCTCCATCAGCGTTGCACCATGTGGGTGTTTCAGCAGTCAGCACAATTCTGTCAGATAAGATAGAAGGGTTTGAAAATACAAATTTGGGCCGCTGCAAAAGGTGCCAGATCAGGAATACAGACTGTGGCCTAAAAAAGGATTGCCAGCTTCCAAAGGGGGAATGTCCCGCCTTACTAGCTAGCATGTTTAACCACCTACCAGCTTCTCCAATTCCTGCCACAGTTTGCTCTCCAGTTAAAGCAAGGTGGCAGAGCTTTATTCAGCATCGTCTATCCATGCTAAATAAAATGCAGTGTGTGGCCATCCACAAACTTTGTTTTTAGCTATCCATGTCTGCCATAATTTCCCAACCCTTGCTCACCCCAGGTATTGCTGGGGAGGTAAGTGCCTATTGAGGATTGGTTAGGCACCTGCAGCCAAGTACATATGTAACCAGAATGGTCTACCATTCTTCTCCTATTCATCCTGCTTCTACTTTCTGCTCCTTTAAAAGAGAACTCAAACTCAATATTTTCTAACTCACAACCAGTCTTCTGACTCTTAAAACCCTCACTACTTACCCACCATTCCATATCCCCCCTCCTATTGTGAGATACTTCCTCCACCTCTTAGATTGTAAGCTCTTCGGGGCAGGGTCCTCTTCTCCTCTTGGCTTATCTGTCTGTAATTTGCTAACCCTATTTAAATGTACAGCGCTGCTTAATATGTTGGCGCTATATACTGTTTGATAATAAAAACACCACCCACCCTAGGTACTTTGCCTTTTGGGTAGCCACCTGCAACCAAATGCATACCTAACCCTAGCTATTCTTAGGCCAAGTGGTACCTATAGTGTATCTAGGATTAGGCAAACATTTGCAGCTACATGCACACCTAACCCTAGCTACCCTAAGGGTCAGCACTTACCCCTGGGGTACCTAGGGTTGGTAGGAACCATCAGTCATGTGTATACCTAACCCTAGCTACCCTAAGGGTCAGCACTTACCCCAGGGGTATCTAGAGTTGAGTATCTAGAGTCTAGAGGGGTATCTTCAGCCATGACCCTAGCCACCCTAAAGGAATGGAGTTTACCTTTGGTGTATTTACCTGCAGCCAATGTATACCGAACTGTAGCTACTCCAGAGGTAACTGCTTACCCCTAGAATATTAATGGTTCGGTAAGCACTTGCAACCAGGGCTAGCTGGGGTTAAGCCATGCAGAAAACCACACAGTAACACACCCCATGCTTTCACAGTGGCTAAGAAAGGAACCAGAAAGAAACCGCTGACTGATTTAGCCAAATCCTAAAAAAATACAAAAGAAAAAAACACACACACACACACACCTCAGTGGGCTGACCCTTTAAGAGAGGCAGGTCAGAGAGGAAAGTGGAGCACAGGATGAAAGCAGGAAACTAGAAAGGAAAGGGAAGCACGAGACTGTTGTAAAAACACGTTAGAAAGCGGTTAAAAAAGGGAAGTGAAGAACTAAGAGAACAAAAAAATGCAATGCCCGTGGAATAACATACAGGAAATACGACAGACTGAAAAATCAAAGGGAGGAAAAATTGCATTCACAGATGAATTTCAACCTTCTGGATTTAAAGTGATCCTGTCTCTTAAAAAGCTTCAAGCAGGTATAAAGTGAAGGCTGCCAGAGGTGGTACATGCTCAATTCCAAAATAACTGGGCTGTGGTGAACAAGCAAAGCTCCGACACCCAGGGTAATGTAAAAGTTTTCCTGCCACCCAGGCATTCTTATTGGTCATCACTATGGTAGGTTATCTTATCCAGCCAATAGGTAAAAGTATAAGGAGCCAGGTGTGTACTAGTTCATCACCTGACATGACCTGCTTGTGCTCCTTTGCTGAAAACTTTTTAGCATCCGACACTTCCAGGTGTGTTAAATGCCTGCTCCTCCACACTGCGGCCAATGGTTTTACCCATTATGTGTACATACACTCAGAAGTGTCTAAGCTGACAATTTTCGGATGGTTTAGCCTCACAAGACTGTCACTTTAAGCTGACAGATCTACTTCAAAAGGCACCTGTCAGGTGACACATTTGGGCGTTGCCAAATGACTTTGGGAGGCAGGAGTCTTTAATCCTCATTCATGCTTTACTACTAATACCTGGAACTAGTTCTTGATGAGTGCAGCACAAAATCCTGTCCTGCAAGGCTAGTGACACGCCAAGTACAGATGCAAAGAATGTCCCACAATCACACTTGTTTCTTTAAAAGGGACTGAGGTAATGCCCAGACAAAGGACTGGGAACTGCATGGACTAATCCCGTTATCTCTTGCTGGAAAGTTGTCTGTCCGTAATGGCGATCCATCGGCTTTGAGTCACTGACCTGGATCCGAAACACAAATCTGGAGTTTACACTTCACCCTGACCTACTTTGCTGGAGGTTAGGATATCAAAACACAATGGATGAGGAATCGGATATAATTTTCATGTGTATGCCAAGTAGTAGGTCAGTGTAACACCTCTAGGGATTTATAACTCCTACACAGATCCACATAGTACTCCAATGACAATGCCCTGGTCAAGTTCTTTCTGGAAGGATAGCACCATCTTTATTAAGGCATCACTCAGAGTCAGCATCTACTTCCCAGACAGATGTCAGACATGTTCACAAATTTCCACACAGCCTATTGGGACATCTCCCCTTGCTAAAGTTACAGTGTATCAATCGGATCAAAAAAGGGGAGGAGACCGAGGAAAGGCTAACTTTGCCTGCAGCAGACTGGTGACATCACAGCCTAGTCACTGAATGTAAAAGTTGAAGAAGTAAAATTTGACCTGAAGTGAGATACAAGAGCTCCTACCGAAAGATGCATTCAGCTGCCCCAATATTAAAATCTTTTGTGGACAATATCACTAACTCGTGAACATCCTGGGATTTCAGCATGTTAAAAAAAAACAAAAAAAAAACAGGTCAGGTTTCCTGGTTCAGCCACCACCCTTATTAGAAACCATATTTGCCTGACAGCATATTGTGGACCCACCTATGAGCATAGAGAAAATTCTGCTGGTTCTGATTAGGATGTTTCCAGAACCGATTTCACTTCCCATCTAAAGCTGCCCTTTAAAGAGAGACTCGGGGCAAATGGCTAAATACATAAATGACCATTGATTTTTAATTGTAAAAGGATTTTGGGACCTAATCAGTCTTGACCCACCCCCTGGGAATTATAGCCAGAGCCTGACCCAGGACCCGCCCCCTAGCCAATAAGAATTAGCAGTTTTTCTTATGCTCCTCCCTTCTATAAGCATGGGCGTAACAGATGCACTTCCTGGGCAGCCCGAAGTCCTACTGCCACCACGGTCGTTCAACATGCCTAAGCTTTTGAATCCTTTAGTTAAAGGGGTGGTGGGTGCAAGTTAGTCGCCCTGTGACAAACATGAAAAACAATGTACTGCTTTAGACATAAAAATCCAGACAGAAATGAACCGCCCAGGAGGTTAATGCCCAATATTCTCAAAATGCAAAAACTGGCACCTCATAAATTTCAACAAGTCATCTCTTCAAAAATCAGCCTTTACAAAGGTAAAATCTGGTAATCCTGCCATGAAGTTTTTAGGTCCCCGTCTCTTTAATGTGCTATTGTGTTGTCACCCCGTCATGTGGGCTTGTTAAAAGGAAAAAAAGTGACTTCTGTTTTAATAGACATTACAAAAGGGTAGACTGTTGTCACCATCAGGAGAGCTGCTCTGAGAAGTGCTATCACTGGAGTCCATGTGGACTTGAAGTGGCTGCAAAGAGGTTGAAGAATCAGCGGCACCAATAAAGGCTTTTTATATATTTTTTTTTTTACTTTATGTTCCTGTTACTTTATGTTCCCGCCCTTGAGTACATTGTATTTTCAGCTTCAGCTATACAACACCCCCACCATTCCCTAATAAAACATACTGGCTGACCTCAAAGGAACTCTGCTTACACAATTCCCCCTCCTCTTCCTCACCCCAGCTGTGTGCAGCATTGAAAACATCACACCTTACTAAAAGCACAATGCTATAATAAAAGTGCTGCATACTGCAGCTTTAAACCTATAAAATAAAAATAAATAAATAGGAAAGAATTTCAATTGGTGGGTTGTAAATTAGCCACTCCTCCTCTTTGAAGGTTCAGGGAATAAAGTTTTTACAGTAAGCAATTTCAAAAGCTCAGGGGGGTGAAGTTCCTTTAAATTCTGCAGATTAACCCATGCAAGGCTGAACTGAACCACAAGCGCCAGTGCAGTTCATGCAACTCTCCTGGCTTTTTAAAGGACAAAAAAAATAAAAAAGTGAAATAATGATTTCCCATTTTTAACCAGCTGAAAGATGGAAGGGGATATGTCGGTAGAGATAATGCATTTGAAACGCCTCAATCTGATTAGCGCTAATCTTTTAATGCTAAAGTGTTCCTTCCCCTTTAAGAGCAATCACAGCACAACTGACTCCTAAAAATAACTTACAGTGCCCTCTACTACACCAAATATAAATATTCACTTGGCCCATTCTGCACTCCACATTAACCCCTCGAGGCACTGCGAGGATAAACCGGCTGAATGTTAATCTCATCCAGAGGACTCTATGGAGAATTGAGCTTGCTGGTCCTGTCACATGACACACAATAACCCTTTCTGGAGTGCAGTACACTATATGTAGCTCACTGTCACACAGCACATTAACCCCTTCTCCTGTACAGTATACTTTATGTAACCTAATACCTTGATCACACCGCTTATTAACCCCTTCTGTTGTACAATGTTCTGTAGATAACTCTCTAGCTTTTTCACACAGCATATTAACCCCTTCTGGACTACAGTAGACAGGCTCCATCACACAACAAATTAACCCCTTCTCCTGTACAGTATACATGTAACTGAATGCCTTGATCACACAGCTTATTAACCCCCCCTTTGATGTACAGTGTTCTGTATATAACGCTCTGGCTTTTTCACACAGCATATTAACCCCTTCTGGACTACAGTACACAGGCTCCATCACACAACACAGTAACCCCTTCTCCTGTACAGTATACATGTAACTGAATGCCTTGATCACACAGCTTATTAACCCCTCCTTTGATGTACAGTGTTCTGTATATAACGCTCTGGCTTTTTTCACACAGCATATTAACCCCTTCTGGACCATAGTATACCATAGCACTATAGCAGAGAACATTAACTCCTACTGTACAGTAGGAATTATGAGACCCAATGCCTTGGCTACACAGCATATTAACCCCCTTTTAGAGTACAGTGCCTTACACACAACTTACTGGCTCTGTCACACCGCATATTAACCACTGATGGAATCCCATAAACTGCATATAATCACTGGCTTCATCACACATATATTGTACCGCAGAAGGTGTTAACTATATTATCTGTCAATGCCTCTGTCACACAAGATATTAACTCCTAAATTTACAACTTGCTGGCTCTGTCACACAGCTTCTCTAGAATACTGCACACAACTCACAGGCTTGTTCACACATCACAATTAACCCCTTCTGTGATAGTGTACTGTATATAGTTCACTGGCCCTGTCACACAGCAGGATACCCCTTCAGGAGTACAACATGCTACATAAAACAAGCTGGCAATATCACACAGCATATTAACCCCTTTTGAATTACAGTGTACTATAGTTAGCTTTCCTGTTTGGTCACACAACATATTATTCCTTTATGGACTACAGTATATTATATATATATATATATATATATATATATATATATATATATATATATATATATATATCCCTTACTGGCTTTGTCACACAGCATATTAACCCCTTCTAGCGTAAGTTACTAGCAGGTCTTATCACATTACCTCTTTTTGTATCATAATAAAAATGCTCATTAACACTTTCTGGAATACAGTAAATATACATAAAACATTGGCTCAGTCACACAGTACATAAACTGTTGTACAGTGTTCTGTATAAAACTCTGGCTTTTTCACACAGCATGTTAACCCTTTCCAATTCAGTGCCCTGTATATTATAATTCACTGGCTCTTTCACACAGCCTTTTAACCCCTTGTGAAATGAAACTAGCTTGTTCTGTCATATTGTTCCTTTTGTACTGTTACATTGCTCCTTTTGTACCAGATTAGGGAAAACCCCCATCATCCCAATTACACTGCAGAATACCTCTTTCTTGGGGTAGAATACATTTTCACAACATTTACCTCTTCTGGAATAAAAATACAGCTCAACTCAAGTTTTGTATATGAACCCCTCTGTTGTAGTTCTTCACAGCACATGAACATGATCCGGGATCCAGGTTTCTTGCATATTAACCCCTCTAGGGCACAATCTATCAAAATATCAGGCTGGCCCTTTCACATAACAAATATAGTCTGCTAAGTGACAGGATTGCAAGGCCAATACCATGAAATTAACCCTTGACATTAGTGTTCCTTGTTCAGTAAGCCACAAATGTGCCAGATAAGCTCAGGATCCTGTCACCCTGCATACATTAACCCTTTCATGAACAGACTAAAATGGAGCGATAGCTGTTGGTAAAGGGTTAACCCTTCGACTTCTCATTTTGCTCAGTTACCTCACGCAGCCTATTAACCCAGTAACAGCATAACATGCGCCAAAGCTAAATCGCTCTCTGGGTCACACTGCACATTACATCATCGCACACTCCGCCATACAAATATTCACAAGTTATGCCATGGATTCGCTTACACCGGTTAACCCTTTACGCAGCAAAAACGGCACCGGTTCGTTTACACTGCATTTAGGGTTTTTTCTACTCATTGGGTGTATGCAATTTATTTTTAATATACAATATGTTGCCACTAATATTTTATTAGCAATCATAAGTCATCAATCTTGGAAGCCAGAACAACAAATGTCCGATCACACAGCAGATTAACCCTTAGCACATCACCATACAGGCATTCACCAGTTCTGTAACTGAGCTTATTAACCCTTTATTAGCTTACGTCATAGTAACTGCCAGGATTCGGCACCAATGACTGCCTAATGGCATGCAACATTATGAGCACTTGCAGGTCCTGTCACACAGCTCATTAAAACTTTTATTAGAATTAAACCCAACAGTAGTGCTTATTGGTTCGGTCACACTGCGCGTCACCCATTCACAAGCTATGCAAACCAAGTCGTGTGGCAGCGCCGATTAACCCTTTACTATATATGCAGAAGAGACAAATTATACCTGGCATGACTTTTATTGATAATGCGGTCAAACACGTGTATTGGATTGTTCAAAAGCTGAATGGCTCAAAGACTAATGGATCCCGCCTTTGCTCTACGTGTTCACCATTTGGCGCATAACAGGTGATCAGCATGCCTACGATGGAGAAGCGTACACCACTGGCTCATCTGTCTTTATACCTACCTCATTGGGCCGAGCCATAGACAGAAACATTTTGACAAAATTTCCATTTGATTGCTATCATTGGCAAGATTGTACACTTTTTTTTTTTTTTTTTTACTTTTAGGATGTTTTTTAGGCAGTTTGATATCTGGTACGTTCACACAGCATTTTTATACAACTGTTACATTGGATTAACACATGCGCTAGACTGGTAGGCACAAGATTCCGATCACCGACAGCCAATGGCTCTCCACAAGGGTTTGACGTGATAATTTCAGATCTTCCGATGAATGATAGCAGGTCATTGAAAAGCCCCGGTGAATGCGGTGCAGAGAATACCCAGAGCAACACTACACGGTAACCTGTATTGATTCACCTGTTTTACAGGGATTCACTGGCATAGAGATAAGTGCAACATGCTTTAATGTCTAGCTTGCATTGTGTACGTGCAGAAAATCACCTATTGCTTCTGCAGCCCAGCACCGACAGCCACTGTGCCTGTGCACTACTACCCTTACACTGGATTAGCAGCCTCTGCTACAGGGCACTGACATCTGTAAACTGCACCCCAAATATGTATATCAGCCACTGTAATGGCCATCAGCTGCTGTTCCTGTGCCCCCACTACTGACCCTCAAGGGGTGTCCCTGTGCACCACCTTCATCAGCTGCTGTTTCCTATATTTTGCATTCCATCAGCTGCAATCTCTGTGTACTGCACCCAGTTATTTCTCATCAGGTGCTCTCCCTGTGCAGTTCAATCAATGCATGCTCATAGGCACTGCAATTCAGTCACAGCCTATCCTAGGCAGTGCACAGACAGCAGCTGATCAGCTGCTGTCTCTGCCTATCAGCTGCTGCACACAGCACCCGGTCTCTGCCTATCAGCTGCTGTCTCTGCACACTGCACCCCAGTCTCTGCCTATCAGCCGTTGTCTCTGCACACTGCACCCCAGTCTCTGCCTATCAGCTGCTGTTTCTGCACACTGCACTCCAGTCTCTGCCTATCAGCTGCTGTCTCTGCACCCCAGTCTCACACAGCATGCTTCTCCTGCCCTCTGCACATTTCTATCCCAATCCCTACACTGCACGATTCTCGCTGCATGCCAGATCCTGTACAAAGCCCCCCCCCCCTGTCCTCAGTCCCAGGTCACATTCCGGCTGGACCGATCCTCCATGGCCGACCATTGTCTGCACACAGAACCCTTTCCCCGGGCTCGCTCCATACTCCCCGGAGCCGCACGTTTCCAGTCCCTTTAAATGGCCATTTAAATCCCCGCTCCGTCCCTTCACCCGCCGCCTCCCGGGATCCCCGGCTGACTTTACCTGCATTGGGCTGGGCTGATCACTTCTTTCTGATTGCACTGGCAATTCTCATTCTCCTTTCCGAAATAATCCCAAAAGTAGATCCCAGGAGAGGCTGCAGAGAGCCTCCTGCCCCCTCCTCCTCCTTCTTCTAGCGATCGTCCTAATCGGGATATTATAACCAAAATCTCTCTTCCTTTCTCCCTTTCACACTCAGTCTGCCTTTCTCTCTTTTTTTCCAGTCTGTATTCAAACAAAGAAAGCTCAGCTCCCCTCCCCCCCCAACCAGATCTGTCTCTGCCCTCCCCCCACCCCTCCGGAACACCAGCCTCGCTTTCACAGCCCTATCCCTCCTTCTCCCTGACAGCCCCCCCCCCCC
>NC_092859.1:5993670-6034073 GCF_032062135.1 Pyxicephalus adspersus
AGGGTGACACAGAAGGGAGCTATGGGTCTGTCCTCCTGCAGGGTGACACAGAAGGGAGCTATGGGTCTGTCCTCCTGCAGGGTGACACAGAAGGGTGCTATGGGTCTGTCCTCCTCCTGCAGGGTGACACAGAAGGGTGCTATGGGTCTGTCCTCCTGGAGCATGGCACAGACAGAACGGAGCCAGAGTCACTTATATTGGACTCTGTCCCTTCCAACTCTGGAATGACACAGTGACAGAACAGTAGGGATCAGAGTCCCCTTCCTTGCACCTCCAGTCTCCCTCTTTACAGTTCCCTTTTTTTTTTTGCAGCCTTGCAAGGTGATACACACAACCTGTCTGGCATGTAGTGCTTGTGTTTGGTGGGTGTGACCCGTTCCAAGAGGCAATTACATTACGGGGAAGGAGACGCCTCAAGGGTCAACAGTAACCTGATTAAATATTAATATTATATTGCACGAAAGCTGCACCACAGAGGCGCAGGTATATGCACACATGGGCGCGTACAGGACTCATGCTCGCAGACACAAAGAATGGGTCTATAGGCTGAGCCGCATGTACGTATGCACATATACACACAGCTGTATACAGGTCCTGGCCCTCTGCCCAGACCCCTTCTTCTGGTTATATTACATAACATCTGGAGTCTGTCCTTAACTCACCCCATAGAGCGCACCTCCCTCCCTGCGGCTGACCTCCCCTTGTGAGCTACAGAGAAAGAGGTATGGAGGGAGGGGGTGCTGGAGGTGTGTGTGTGTAAAGGAGGTGGAGGGGGGTTCACAGATGTGCATATGCCAGAGAGACCAAAGAAAAGTGAGCAAGAGCAGGCCGCACCATCCTTCAAAATGCTTAAAAATAAAAAACGAATAAAATGGCTCGAAAACTTTTGGTTTAAGCTTTAAATCATCAAGCGTTCTTTTCACCAAAAAGAACAGAAAGCGAATGGAAAGTGCATGCTATTTTTGCATTCAAGCAAACCTGTCATTAGGAGAACCTATGTAAACAAGAGTGACAGAGTGAGGCTGCTTGTTCAGACTCTGTAGCGAAAAATCAAAATTAAATAGTACTCTTGAAAAAGTAAATAAATGCAAGCAACCAGAGATGTCAAGATGAAATGAATAGAATGATGATTTTGCTGCAATAATAACCTTTAATCTAGAGGTTCCCCTTGCAGTACTTTTTTAGGCCACTAGATGTCCTCGGTCAGATGATCCATATCATTCAAGCCACTTGCTGTGAGAGGGGGACAACCCTACCCAACATCATGTGACTAGACCTAGTGAGAAGCAGCACAGTGATGATCCCATCTCTGAGCCACTTTCTCTATGGTAAGCATGTGAATAGATTGGCACCTTGTGCTGCTTCTTCCTTTTACACTGCAGCCCCACTTTATAGACCCTGCAGGGGGTGGAGTCGCAATGCCTACTGCACGCTTGGGTGCACCCTGCTCCATCCATGCAAAGTTAGGTAGGGGCCGGTAGCTGGTACTGTAGAACATCGCTCCTGTGTCAGAGGCTGACAATTGTTTTAAAGCCAATTACCAACCCACTATGTTAGCACCTACCTATAATAAGGTTCAAATGGTCATAAAGACCAAGTACACCCTCAACCAGTATTAGAACCTTAGAGGAAAACGTAGAGGGTAGAAGTGATTCAATTTTTGTTAGTTGATGGGGTTCACCTTTAACATTCGACCCCAAATGTGGTACTCCAGCAACTGATGGTTACCAAAGAAGGTGTGCCTACACACTGGGCCCGATTTATCAAAGCTCTCCGAGGCTGGGGAAAATAGACCATCATGGTAGGACCTGGGTGATCCGGCAAACCTGAAAAGGATTCCTTAAAATACATTTTGTTGGCGGATGTTTTCAGTCCTGAACCAGATCTATGCCAGGTTTGCTCATGATAGTCTATCTTCACCATCCATGGAGAGCTTTAATGACCCAGGCCCATGGTCAGAATGCCATGTGAGCCTTTGAACCCCTGGCATGCTTCTTAGGCAAATACAGGTTTTCTATGAAGTTGAAGGCCAAACCCCACTGCATCCTCCAGTGCATTTCCGGGACCTTCTAAGAAGAACCTAAATTAGGTTGAAGTGACACTCCGCAGGTCTGCAGTTGGTATTTGCATATTACACACACCCTAGGCACAGGTACATTTCCTATAACGCTGTAGACCTTTGTAGCAGTTAAAAAGAAAAAAGAACTAGAAAAATGTATATACCCGTTCCTTCTTGACACTGGTAGGTAAAATGTGGGGAAATGGGGTTTCTTGAGAGTTTCACCAGGGTACAGCCACATTTATGCCCCACATCACACTGCGTGAATCACAAAATTCCTCTACACTCCTTAAAATTTTCCCATACTCATCCTTCTCCCAATTTTACAGTGATAGCCACTTGAGTGCCTAAAGGATTTAAAGTCAATATCCAGGCTCTATTTACACCCCCCCAAACCTCTGCATGTTCATCAACCAGGGCTCACTGGAACCCTAGGAGGTCACTGGGGGTTTCTTAAACAATGTGCAACTTGTGCCTCTCAGGTCAACTTAACACCAATGACCTTAAGGGCCATCTGTAATGATGACATTCTTCTCATTGACCACTAGGCTTATGTACTCTGAATTGGGCAAATTATAAATATTGATGGGGTTTATCTGGGACTTGAAAGTTAGTTTGAGGGTTCTTCAGTGTTAAAAAGATTGAGAAGCCACTGTAAACTGGAGGACTGGTCCTTCTTTGGCTCCTCATATCCCTGCCTGCCATGACATGGGCACTTATCTGTCCAGCAGCAAGGTCCTCTCTCGTTGCTGGCAACCAGGGCTGTCAAGGGCCTGGGAATACTCTGGCAAACATGTGTCTCTGGGGAGTAACGTGTTAATGTAAAATGGTTTCTTTGCATAAGCAAATAAGGGGTTTGGTTTAGATTTAGGTAACTTAGGAGTCAATGACACGGCTGTGTACACTATGTGCCGAGAACAACTGTGCCAGGAGGTCCTGGCAACAAAAGCCAACATCCTGTGGACAGGAGTACGGAGCAGTCTCTAACAGAGTACACAGAGCACTTGGCTCCTTCCAAATGAATTTCTCCTGTCTAAATTACAATGGCCATTTACGACTCCCTGAACAGCTCACTGGCTCGCCAATTTTTTTTTACCTTCTCTATATTATATCTGAAGGTCATAGTCAACAGGCAGCCAAGGTCTTTCCATATGAAAAAAGATGAACTTTAACGAGTGGTAAATTCCTCAAGTAAACTTTGCAGTAATGAGAGATATTTATAACAAAAAATGATAAGGCTGAGGTTACCTTTTTTGGCTATTGCCCCAAGTGTACTATATTCTGAAATCCCAGTGGTCTCGGTACGAGGTGTTTTTTTCAATACATTCCCAACAGTCTATGGTCTCAAAATCCCCAACAGTCCATGGTCTCAAAGTCCTAAAAAGTCTATGGTCTCAAAGTCCTAACGGTCTATGGTCTCAAAGTCCTATCTTGAAGACTCATCTCACAGCCCATAGACTCGAAAAAATTAATGATGGACTCCTTTTGATGTTCTAACCCAAAGGCCGCTCACCTATGCATCTCCAGCAATATGTAGGAAAAACTGCTTTTCAAAGTACTGAGCTCTACTTTTAAAACTTGGAATTGCAAATATTTGGCCATAAAGACCATGGAAGACGTGATTAAAAGAAAACTAAACATCAAGTGTTTATACTGATTCATATTTTTCACCACAGGCTCACACATTATGAACCTCCAACACCAACTGTGGTCTAGTGTTCTCCGTTCTCAGGTTAACTTCCTAAAAGTGAAAACATGAACACATTTCGTAGACAAGAAAATATTCTGAATGCTCATTTTATTGTTTGTGCATCAATTGTCTACAGGACAATGGGGGGCATTTAAAAAAGAGGTAGGGTAAGAATTGTGCAATTGTGGTAGTTTACTGAAAAGTATGCTATTTACCTTTTCTTTCCTCCTAAGAAAAAGGAAAACATATGTGCACTGTATAAGTACTGTAAAGATCAGCATTAAAAAAAAGGTTAGATGGACTCCAAGCCAAGACCAAGATGCATTTTAGGACTTTGGACATTGCAGGGGTTATTTATTAGAGACCCCGTCACCAGACCTTCAATTTTCACAGGATTATTTGAATTTTTGGCATGTTCTTTACCAGTAAAAGCCCCCCTTGTGTAGACAACCAAAAGCCCCATGACTACTGCCATCTTGAATGATGTCAATAGCCCCTGTAGTATAAGAATCACCAATCATGTGACATTCTATAGTTTGTTCCCCCTCCACAAGCTACATAAAGTTTATGTAGGGTGGTAAGGGGTGGGGTGTAGGAGCTGGACAAGCACAAACAGTAATTAGATATTCCCAGTAGAAAAGAGGGTTGTGATGAGGCAGAAGGGACTGGGAATTGCGGCTGTGCTAGGATGTGGTCAATACTTGGATCAAGTTAAAAGGTGCATTGCAAGTGAATAAGATGTGTTTATTGAAAGGAAACATTCTGAGAGTACCGTAAGCTTTTAAACTTTCAGTGCTTTTATCTGCAACTTTTTAAGTTGGTGACAAGGCATCTTTAAATCAATATACCAGCCATTCTCTAAACCAGGGTTACGTTGAACTTTAAGGTTCCTCAAGAGGTTGCCAGGAATTCCTTGAGCCTTGGCCAACTGTACACCCCCCCCCCGATCTGGTGGTCCCTGTATAGCTCGGGGTCCAATAACACAAGCATGGCCCCAGTGATCTTTTTATTTATCTATACAAATTGACCATGATAAGAGGAACATTCTTACACCGACCATCAAAATGGGGAGCTTTTTTGATTTAGCAGGATTCCCCGAAATCTGAACATTATCCTAAGGGATGCATAGGGGGTAGCAGGCATGAAAAACGTTACAATAAAATAAGTGATTTCCCACCTGCAGGACATTTATATTATTATTATAATATATATTATTTTTTGGGACTGTGACTGTCCCAGAACAGACTGTCAATTTTGTTAGTCAGTCTGGTTTGGGTGTCTGTCCATACAGGACATTTTTCCGCACCCTGTCTCCAATCAATATTCCCATCAGATATCACTATGGTTTAGTTAGGACAAACTAACCCAAACACATGGTCTAAAAGTGTTCTCAAACGTGCAGCAATGACGTCAGAACCCCGATTGAAGACCCTCACCAATCTCTAGTCAGACGCCTCATCTTGTCCATTTGTCCCAATACAGGCTATTCTAGTGTGTCTTTTGGGTTGTAGAATGGCAAGGGTCCTTTTTGATGTCAGCATTGCTCACCTCTCTATGGCCATCCATCAATATGGCCCCCACAGGTCCAAAGAACTTTGCGGCATGGTGACTTGGAGTGATCACCAGTCCCCACTAGAGGTGATGCAGAAGATCAGGTGACAGAAGGACATTATGGATCTTGAATCCCCCCCCAGAAAAATATAGGCGTTTTGCCCATTGTGGTCATCTATTTCAGTTTAGGTTGGCCAAAGAAAATAGAAGGTCCCGGTACGGGCAGAGTATTAAAGGTTTACAGTCGTAGAGTATTACCTCATTTGCCCAACTGACATAACGACTTGAGTCCAGATGGCTGTCCAGCTATCCGAGCCCGCTTGAAACAGAGAGGAGGTGTCAAATCTCTCAAATTTCAAACTACTTCAGCTGAAGAATTGACTGTTCAACAGGTGCCAAGAGAGGGAGTCTTACAAATGCTAAGCTCTTAGAAAACAGCCGGCTATATCGGTTGGAAATGCAAAGTTGTACAGTAAACTTTTCCAAACTGACCCAGTTAGGATCTAAACTAATACATTTATATATTTTATGTCAATTGTATAATAACAAGTATCAAAAGCACTTGGGAAGAGTTCCTCCAGGATCCCTCTCTGCTCATGCAAGTTATAAGATCTCTAATGGTAGGGACCTGCCAACACCTAACCCGATCCTTCAGAAGTGATAGGATGCAGGAACGTCTTTGCTTTGGTTATGTGACCAGCACTGAAAAGAGCCTAGGGCAGCATTTTCTAAACATTTCAGCACTACTATTACTTTATATATCTATCCTAGTAGGAACAGAAAAATAACTTTAGGTCAATTTGTGACTATTAAGCCATTTTTACAGGGGGCCTTAGTATTAACATAAAGTCCCCTTATTTGACTTTCTACGGGGTTGTCTTAAATTGGTTTGTGTGTTTGGTGCTCCCATTAGGTTACCCAATGGATAAAGAATCTTCATATGTGGTTACATGATCCGAGACGAGGGAAAGAATCAACCAATTTAAATCCTTAGCCTTACACGTCAGATGATTCTCGTCTGATAATCACCTCAGGGCCAGTATTGGACGATAATCTGTATGTACAGCACTCGTCCGACATTGTTCATGGATCTGTCCTGGTGGATCTATGAACGATTCTAATACAAGTAAAGAGAAGAGAGTACAGCGGGGTGCCACTCCGTCGTTCTCCCCCCTCCATAGAGCAGAACAGAACTGTGCTTCCTTCATGCATTTTTCAGTCTTTGATTTTTGGAAAGGATCGTGAAGGATTGAACGTGTGTACGCAGCCTAAGCCCTAACAGTGAACAAGGAAACAAGATATACAGTCCTAGGAGCATCGTTCATAAGACCCAATAGCAGCAGTTTTGCCAGCCATACCATACAATTTGTGCATTCTGCTACTGTTCACACACCTAAAGTGTTGGATTAGAAAGGAAATAAGGAAATCTTATCCTAAAGTATATCCACACTGTAGTGGAGCAGAGATACACAAATTATGAATTAAAGATACAACCAAGCACAAGTCCTCCAATATCACGTACAAAAGGTGTAGCGTCCAAGAGACTGTGAACCTAGGCTTCAAAGAGTGGTGTGCCTATATTGCACCTTTTGGGTTTTTTTTTATCTGAGGCTGACGTCCAACTCAATGGCTTGAGTACAAGTCCATTATGTCATGCCGAAGAACAGATGGCACCACCCATATTATATTTACAATAGCAAATAACCATCAATCTTTTTTGTTCTATGATGTATACAAGGCATGTCATGGAGGTCAAATATTAACTGGATCTAGGCATACAGAAGAAAAAGACACAGATAGCATTCAAGCAGAGCTGCGGCTGAGAAACAAGCCAGGGCTGGTGCGAGATGACCAAGAACAACCAGCAGACAAAGGTTAGGTGAGGCAAATGGGATCCACAGGATTAGCAGATATTAAATATGAAGGATTAAATGCCTCCAAAGATCTTGATACCCTTTAATTTAAAAATCCTACTAAGTACACTGATCATAATGTAACATTGTGCATCCAAAGATTGGTGCTGGAATTGGCAAGTATGCTTTCTGGGGAAACAGCAACCTGATGACTGCAGGAGGTAATCAGCAGGGACACCACCAACACTTAGGGGAGGCACCGCTTCAAAACTGGTGTAAATGTTATAAAAAGGCTCCTCATTGCCAATCTAGAAAGACTCATCCCTCTTAGCTCACAGAAGACATTGTTGCCCATTTACTCAATGGTCACAAATGGGTTTTAGGTGCACCAGTCATACTGGCATCCAATTCAGCTTTTGACTGTCCAGCCGTTCTAGGCTAATCAGATACTTTCCAAAAGCAACAAGTGCATAGTCTGCAGTTACCAAATACATGACTGGTCCTATGATATAGAATGGTGGGAAGAAATCTAAGACAACCAAGTTATAGGTTGACTAGCCAATCATTATTTCAGCTCATGCAGATCCTCCAAAACGTTATATGATAAAACCCTAAATGAAGTTTTTGGATCAAAGCATGGGGCCTTTCCTGCTTGGAAGAAGAGCACAACCAAAGGCCTTACAATTCACAATATTTCTTTGAAGCCCAAACTTTTTGCATTCTCACGTTTTAACAAAACAAGAGATCTTTATTATCTTGTCAGCATTCGGTGCCTTTATAACAATATCCCAATTTCATATATTTCAAAAGTTATATTTAAGTATATTATATCGTGTATATTATAAGCTCAAGCAAAAAAAAAATGTAAACCCATTCATTTAGGTTTTGTGAAGACCTCAAAGTCTTGTTTTGGTAGATCTTCAGAGCTTAAGGTAGATTTTCTCAACCAAGGTTCTGTGGAACTGTAGGTTTCCTCCACAGATTGCTGGGGGTTCCTTGAGCAATTTGCACCTTTCAGATCAATTACTATTGACACCAATTATCTTTTTGGCTATATGTATAGGTGACATTTCTCCCATTGTGCATCAAATTGATGTACTGTGAACCTTGGATAAAGTCATTATAGAAAGGGTTCTCAAAAGTTTTTTTTAGGGTCCCTCCCATGCTAAAAAAGAAAAAAGTCAAGAAAAGCTAGCTTAGGGCTTCACCAAATCTAAATCTAGAACTTCATGGAAGCAACCTGCTGTTCTTGCAACATCATACCCAAACCTAATAGGGAGCCTTAACACCCTTTGTAAAAGACTGTATAAACCAGAAGTCCACAGGAATTTTATAGGAGCCTTGAAAAGAATCAATTTGTATTCAGATTTCTCTACCAAATACATACAAAGAATGCACAAATGAAAAGAAAGAATGAATCCGTTGCGTATATTCTTGCCTACTGCTGCCAGTATAACTTTTCTTTATTCTTTTCATTTTACCTATTCTAATTACATGTCCACTCAACAGGATAATAAAGCTCTCAAAAGCGAATATATTTATTAAAATACCTGGTGGCTTGGGCATTAAGGTCTTTTGTTCAGGTAGTTCCTGTTTTTGGGTGACAACACTCTGTCCCTCTTTTCCAATGTCATCCATTCATTTAGACTTTGCCCTCTTTACAAATGTCATCCATTCATCTAGAATTGGCAATCTCACACACATACTATGCCATCATCATCATAACACAATGCCTGCAGCAAGGCTATAGCAGGATAGGAGCCCAGAGATTTATTTTTTTTTAATGGATAGCTAAGGGCCACAATGGCTTGAAACATCTCTTGCCCTTATGTTATCCCTTAACTATATCCCGAAGATGCCGATATGTTCCTATCACAAGCCCATCTATGAGATTTCAATGTCCTGCGAGCGGCCCTCACACCACAGCATGCGCCCTCCTCCATGTTTATGTCCATTATACGCGACTCAAATTCAAACAATGGTTCGATTTTGCTTCTGCATGACTAACAGAAGCTGCTTTGACGTCAAATCAGTACAAAAAGCTCATTAACATATTTAGTGTTACACAAAGGCCGCATTGAAAAACTTTCATTCTCAAGTTTTTTTTTTTTGCACCTTGTGATATACATAAAATGCTCTATAGGATAAAAATTCATAGCTGTACGATAAAATGCAAATCTAAACCCAAAAGTCTCCAGTCTTTCAATAACTAACAAAGTAAAATAGGAACAAACTAACAAAAATGCTACAGGCACACAAGCAAACCCTTTAAATGGATAAATGACAGATGTAACACACATGCAACTGAACGAAAACAAAAATAAAAAAGTGTTGACAGCCTGGTATTGCATTACAAACTGATGGTGTAGGTGCCTGCTGGAGTCAAAAGTCTAATTTTTCAGTTTTAAAAGTTTTCTAGCATTTAGAGTATGCTAATGGGAGCTTTACAGCAAGCCTGCCATGCATAAAAGGTATCCCAAAGTGTACCTACAATATAGGAAAGGGGAATACCTACCTTTCCGGCTGCTTATGGTACCAGAAGGTCACTGTGACTTCTATGGGTGTTGTTCTTCATGGTTGGCTGCAGGTCTTGCCGGTTCCTCTTGATGACCTTCATGCTACCCCATGGAGCCATTGGAAACCAAGTGTAGGACATTCCAAATGGTTACAGAATGGTAGATGTAGAAGAGTATACTCCGAGCAAGGTGCCAACAGATGTGGAAGTTTACATGGAGTCATTGAGCTCCGTTGACATGTTTAGACCCTGGCTGTAGAAGGGTGCTTGGTGGGAGATACCTCCTAATACAACAATGGGGCACAATTGCTCCCACAGACACTGATGTTGCATAATTTCTGCCGTCAATGATTGAGCACCATTTCTCCCACTGGCACAAACATTGGGGCTGTATTTGTTATATGGATACTAATGATGGTGTACTATTCCTACCTTGGGACACCATTGAGGAGACAATATTACCAACAATGGAGACTCTTTCTATTGACCCCCAGCGACGGGGCACAATATCTACTTTGGACACCACCGATAGGACAATATTACCAAAAATTGAGATTCCTCCACCGACACCAACAATAGTGGTATTATAGTTTTTATTGAACCCCAGTGATGGGGCACTATTCCCTCCTCCGACACCAACAATGGATGCGTTATCTTTCCAATGATATAGGGATTTCTCCACTGACCCCCAAGTACCGAGGACTATTCCTTTCCCCACAGGCTCACTTTTTAATTGTATTGACCTTCAATATTGGTGCAGTTTTTATTTCCATCAACGACAGTGATTCCTGCTGAAATTTCCTGTCCTCACTGGCTTTTGGTCTAGCACCCCCCAGGAAATGTTCAGACCTGCTTCTAAAAACCATGGCAGTGAAGGCTGAATTCACAATGGCAGGGAGGTTGTGGTGCATTTACTGCTTCCACACATTAGGGACAGTTACATAAAGCCTCTCCTCGTGGTAGCCCCATAGAGAATGAATAGGGGCAACAGTAATAAGTAGTACTAGTACCGCTTACTGCCGCTGGCTGTCACATGTGCAGACATTGGTTCTTTTTTTAACCACCGATGTTGTGCGAGTGCTCAAGCAGCTGGCAAGACCAGGTGTGAACCTACCCCAAATGCCTTTTCCGCACAGCACGGCATTCACAAATAATTTCAGGCAATCACTTGCATTTGCAAATACCTGTACAGGCATTTCTAAGCATTCGTTCTGGCTTTTGTAACACCAACCAAGCTATGGTTTACCTTGCTTGTGCAAGCATTTCTGAGCAGTTGCTAATCTATGGAGCTGTATGGCCACCAAAAACCAGACCCAGTCATTTTTATTTTATTTTATTGCAGATCTGAATGTGGCTTTAGAGTTGAGGAGACTGAACTGGCCCTTTGGTTAGAAATCATAGAGCTGCTGGTATAAGTTGGACTGAGTTTCACCCAAAGACGGATACCGGGACGACGCGGGACACGATGGAAGAAACCTCCGGGCGGATCGACTGCTCCGTGGGATTGAAGGTAAGTGTGTTTTCTTTTGTTTTGAGTTTCCTCAAAACTTCCTCTTTACTTGAAATCTCCCCAGTATAAGAGGAAAAAGAAAATAATTAAATCTCTCTCTAATCTTAAAACATAAAAAAAGTGCTGTGTTGCACTTTGAGCAGAAATCAGAACACAACACAAGTCATGAGCACAATGAAAACATGAACAGTATGTTTCCAGGCATGAGAGGATCATTTTTCAGTCTTGTTATCATTCACTGCTTTTTTTTCAAGGACGCCAGCAAATTGGTTTCAGCGAAATGCAGCTTAACCCTGCGCTGAATGCGAGAAGCAGACATACGTATGTGGATGGCGGAGCTGCTTGACACATTAACAAGCAGGGATTTGCCAAACGCTGTCCTCGCTCAACTTACCATTTACGTACAAAGTATGATTAAAAGCAAAAGTGCCAGTCAAAACACAACCAGTGGCGTAAACTGATAAAAATGTGATAAAAAAAAAAAAAACTTGTTTACCAAAACGTAACTTGGTTATGTTATTATCAAGATCTGGGTTGCTCAGCCAAGGTCTGATGGCAACTTAGGGTTCCCCCAGAGGTTTGCTAGGGGTTCCTTGAGCAATTTGTACCTCTCAGGTCAGACTAAGTGACACCAATGATCTTTTTGGCTATCTATATGGGTGACATTCTTACCATTGACCAGCAATGTAAGAGGAATTCTTCACACTGACCACCACACTAATGTACTATAGCTGTGGATATAGTAATTATAGCTGGGGTTCCCTGAAGACCTGAAAGTTATTTCAAGAGCCCCCGATTTTGAAAAGATCAAGATTTGCAGTTGATTGTGAACCCTAAAATTAAAATTTGTTATTGTAGCCTCCTCAGTTTTATGGATTTTTGGTCTCCTGTTATTTCCAATGCAGGATTTTTAATCCTTTTGTTTGAACCGGTTGATCCTACACCAAAGACACATTTGCACGCAGTTGTGGTTCAGCGGCCAAACCACTCCGTAATGTGCTCCAGCCATATGCAAAATAGTTCTCATCCGATTTACTTGGCAGAGCCTGCAGCAAAATACTGCAATCCACTGCGATCTGCAACAGTTCTATAGTTGCAGCAGCATTTCGCACGTTGCAAATATTCTACTTCTGGAACTTTGTTGTGCTGGTAACGCTCTGCAAACTTTTTGACAACGCCATCCATCTGTGGTTTATTACAGCACCCGCTGCCTTAAATGCCCCTTGGCTGTTGGATGCGCTGGAACTCTAGAGTTAGGAGACTGAGATCACGGACATTGCAGCTCCTTTACAAGGATAAGAAAATACTGTGGCCTGCAATGCATGTCCTTGGTTACCACCACTAAAGTATTGAAGCAATCAGATCCCACAGTATAAAAAAACCCTTTGTGTATATTTTCCGGTGTATGTGTTTTTGTAGTATATTTAGCTCTTTAGCTGAATTTGTCCTAGGAGTATTGATCTGGCACAACAGATCACTAAACAACGCTCTTCTATTGTGTGCTCCTTCCCCCAACCTCTTAGATTGTAAGCTTTTCTGGGCACGGTCTTCTCCTCCTCTCGTGTCATTGTTTGTATCCGTCCATCATTTGCAACCCCTATTTATTGTACAGCATTACAGAATATGTTGGCACTTCAAATATCAATGCTGTGGACTGCAATGCATGCGCTGCAGTACATTATCACTGTGCATTGATTTCCTAAAGAAAAAAAACCTTTGTGTATTTATTTTCCTGTCTATGTGCTTTAGTTGTCCATTTAGCTGGATTTGCCCTTTGAGCAGAAACAAAAAAAATTGAGCAAATACTCACAAAATAGAGAGAGGAAGGCAGGTAGGACTGAGCAATAGGAAGCAGCACAGCACTGTGTGTGGTTTGCCTCTCACCCCTACACTGGTGACCACAACTCATATAAAATGTGTGCTAACGGTGCACAGGTGGGTGTTTTGGGGGCAGGAAGGCGAGATAGGCATTTCTGTTTGTCGGTGGGGAGGCGGTCTACAAATGACACATGTGTGGCTGATAAGGAAAAACAAAAAAGTTCACCTGTAGACAAAAGAAAGTTGTTGTACACATTAACTAGGAGGAATCCAAAAAAGTAACATTTTTTTTCTCTCCAAACTCCAGGAATTTTGTATCTTTGCACTAGATAAAAAAATTATTGAATATAAAAATACTGCTACAGCAAACCAATGAGAACTGCAGATTAAACTAATAAGATTGTACAATTTTGATACAATACAATACGAACAGGCCCAAGGCTCATGCTGACTTGTTGCATTACTCACATGCTATGTTCCTGAGCTGTGGCCTGGCTTTATACAGCGTCTCAGCCTCTGCTATGTATTGTCTAATGGGCTTCTCCTCTTCCAATCAGAAAAGACCCTAATTGCGTCCACTTGTAATTGGCCAGTTGACGGGCGTATCAGGGCCACAGACAAAAGAAGCCAGGAAGAAAAGAAATGGAGGTGACCATATGCCCTACTATTGCGTAATTTGTGTTACCAATGGCCTTCTTATCCAGATTTAGGCCCTTTGTTGGCCAATCTCTTTTTACAGGGCAATTAATGGATAAAACCACTTCAAGTGCACCAAACACCCCTGGGATCCCATTACCTCCTCAAGCAGCATCCTCGTTATCACTGTACATGTTGCCCTAGCTGTGCAGAGAGCAGAGCTGTGGGAGTGGCGCCCACTACTGGCTGCCTGCAGAAAACTACAGGAGGGGGTGGAGACAAGACCAGCCATTCTGCACAGGTGGACAGAGCATCAGTGACTGGTCTTTTTACAGGAAGTTCCTGCAGAAATGTGAAAGAAAATACACAAAGCATGCAGATATTCAAGAAACATTACACAATTGCTTATCTCGGAGTTCAGCTGGTAAGTTTTGTATAAAACAAATATATTCCAAAGGCTCCCTGGAAAATGTGTAAATGTTTGTAAAAGTTTTGGCTGCACTGTGTGTTGTATCTGCCATAGAAGGCGGCTAAGAGATACTCGCTGTTAATATGGAAGTGCTTAAGTGGTGATTGCTGATGTGTGTATTAATACATTCAACGTGAGTGGCATTCTATGTGTTCTCATGAATAATTAAAGTGAAAAGTGTTCCATAATGGATGCGTTCGAGGGATTGATGAAGCATAAAAAGTTGTGCGGAGTGGGGCTCGGAGCTCAGGCGAATGTCACACCGAGGTACTGCTGCATTTGTGTATATATATTAGCCAAGGGAATTTGGCACTTCGACAACCCCCCCGCCATGTAGTAAGTAGATGCAGAATTCTTAGTGTGTGGAAATAAAGGGTCAGTCCAGCTAAGGCTGTTGTTTTTGGATTTGGATGGCCACTGGTGGCCTGTTCTGTCCTATAAAGAGGTAAAGAGGAAAGATTAAAAGGAGAAGCCCAGCTGCACGGACTACAATGCCTTGTTAGTGGTTGGCCATTTAGACTTTTTATACTGAAGCTGGACCTTCAGCTGAGGTGACCACAAATGATCATCTTGGGTGATGAAAATCTAGGCTCTGTATGAACATTAAAAGGGTAGAAGACATGATGATGATCTAGAACTTACAAGTCTCAGCAACCCACTAATATTTCTCATTTTTTTTTTGTTAAGTACAAATCCCAGAGTGTCCTATCACTTCCTTTTTTCTTTATTGATCTTCAAGACCAAAAACGCCCAATCGGTGTCCAATCAATGTCCCACTGACTGTCTAAAGAACTAAAAGACATAGCATACCTAGCCAACTCTTGTCCCTTTGGAATTAAAAGTCGCAGCAGATCCCACTATCTCCTCCAGTATAAAAACACATTTTCCGGCAACTAAAGGTCCCTTAATATCCCACTAACGCCTGTTGTGCCTATGACGAGCTACAAGTCCCACCAGATTCCAATGCCTCCTCTTTTGTTTCTGTAGCTAAGAGTCCTAGAATGTTCTACTGACTAATCTATCTGTAGAACAACAGGTCCCATTGTGTACCTTTGACTTCTCTTTGGTCTTCCATCATGTCTAAATGACTTCTCCTTTGTTACTGTGTATGCCCTATTAACACATCTTATGTCACTGTACAACTACAGATCCCACCAAGTTCTTCTGATGCATCTCTGTAAGTCCAGGAATGTCCTACTGATACCTTTGCTGTCTCTGTAGGACTACTGGCCCCACTGCTTCCCCTTGCATGCCTGTAGAAGTCCAACCATGTCCCAGTGACTCCTTTTTTGTTGCTCTGGTGCTACTATAGAACTTCAGGCCCCACCATGTCCATCTTATTCCTCTTGTGTCTTTGTAGAACTCCAAGTCCCACCCTGTCCCTTTTCTGTTTCTCTGGCGTTACTATCAAACTTCAGGCCCCACCGTGTCCCTCTGACTTCTTTTCTATCTCTATAGAACTTCAGGTCCCACCATTACTCCTCTTCTGTCTTTGTATAACTACAAGTCCAACCATGTCCCAATAACTCCTCTTCTGTTCCTCTGACATTACTATCAAACATGAATGTCCTACTGACACCATTGCTGTCTTTGAAGAACTACAGGTTCCACCATGTCTTTCTGAATTCTCTTGCAGCTCTGTAGAACTTTAACAATGTCCCAATGACTCCACTTCTGTTCCTCTAGTGTTACTGTAGAACCTCAGGTCCCACCATGTGCCTCTAAATCCTTTAATGTCTCTATAGAACTTCTGGTCTAATCATGTCCTTCTGACTCTTTTTTTTGTCTTTGTATAAATACAAGTCTCTCGCAGTAAAATGAACGCTGGCTTCAGATCCCTCACAAATCAGTTATGCCCACTTGCCAAAGCTGTAGTCACATAATGCATCCTTGTACACCAAAGTACTCCAGCTTCCAGGAGGTTTGCAGAACGCTATTGTTCAGGTAGCTGCTTACTTGATGCAGAATAATAACTATGGAAGCCTAATTTCCCCTAATTGCTAAGTGATACCTACACATTCCTTCACGTTTTAACCATAGATATAAAAGTGCATAGAACTTTGCATCATTGCAGATCTGCCCTCAACTTTTAGAACTTCAGGTCCCAACATGACTCTTCTTGTGTCTTTGTATAACTACAAGACACACCATGTCCCAATGACTCCATTTCTGTTCCTATGTCTTACTGTAGAACTTCAATTGCCACCATGTCCCTCTAACTCCTCTTCTGTTCCCCTGGTGTTACTGTAGAACTTCAGGTCCCATCATGTCCCTCTAACTCTTCTTGTATCATTGTATACCTACAAGTCCCACCATGTCCCTTTAACTCCCCTTCTGTTTCTCTGGTGTTGCTGTAGAACTTCAGGTCCCATCATGTCCTTCTGACTCTTCTTGTGTCTTTGTATAACTACAAGTCCAACCATGTCCCAATAACTCTACTTCTGTTCCTCTGGTGTTACCATCAAACTTCTGGTCCCACTATGTCCCTCTGGCTCCTTTGGTGCTTCTGTAGAACCACAAGTCCCACCAAGTTCTTTTACTCTTGACTTTTAAGTCTAATATTACCAGTCAGCAAATTCCGGTATTCTACACTGCTGTCTCTCCCACCTGTAAAGAACCACAAGCCTCAGCATGTCCTTTTTCAGGTGTCCCTCCTGAATTGCAGCTTTTATTAGGGGAGCCTCCCGGCTGCTGGTCTTGGTGACTGACAACTGCTGGATCATTAAGCCCCCTCTGAAGCCTAGCAGCCCCTATAGGGACTATCAGTCCATAATCCTGCAGCAACTATAAGAGCAGAGCTTTCCGTTACACATGCCTAAACATGTATGTTAAATGCATGTAACCAAACACGCTGATTCATCGTAAGCAGAACTCCTGTCTTCCAAAATCTTAAAAAAAAATGTCTAGACTGGTGCCAGAAGCAAATAAAATAAAAAAATGTATGATATGTTCAACGCGATTGTGACGCATGCAACACACGTCACATGATCAACAATTCACCAAACACTCAGAAACAAACACGACTTGAGAAGAATATCGTACAATTACTTGGATTCTTACGTGCTACAAATGGTCTCTTGAGATATGATTTTAAAACAGCTTTATTTGCATTTGAGAAAAAAAAGAATCAATATTTCCACCAAAAACATTTGGAGTGGACAACCATTGGGTAGGTTGTCCATAACACAAAAAAGATTCATCTCTAGCAGGAAAATGAACGCTGGCTCCAGGTCCCTTGAAAATCAGTTACGCTGTTACATAAGGCGTCCTTGTACGTCAACGTGCTCCAGCTTCCAGGAGGTTTGCAGAACTGCCCTTGTTCAGGTAGCTGCTTACTTGATGCACAATAGTCACAGTGGAAGCCTAATTTCCCCTAATTGCTAAGTGATACCTACACATTCCTTCATGTTTTATCCATGGATATAAAAGTGCATAGAAATAGCTGTGGATCTGCCCTCAACTTCTTGTGAGCTGACAACACACAACATTTTGGAGCACCTAGTGGTGTCAGCCCTGCCTGGTTATCTCTGGCTAAGCTATTCAACCAATCCCATGCTCAGATCTCTACAACATAAAGGCCAATCATTCTATGGTCCAAGAGAAGAACTAATGGTCCAAGAGAAGAACTAGGAAAGCCAATTTAAATAGCACAGGAAGTGTGCAGAGGACACAGCCGGGTTTGAATTTGCCATGCATGTTCCAAGTCAGCTATGCAGGAATAAAGCAAATCAACACAGCTCATTAGGTCAGCCTGCGTGTAGAATTCGAGCACTGAATTAGCTGTTCAATGCTGTCCTGTAAGTCTCAACCCCCGTTTTGGCCGCTACAGGGGAAAAACCCCTAAAAAACCCTGGTTGCCTGTACAAGCCCACCGAATGTATAAAAGAGAAAAGCGTGTGTAAATAATGAGTCATTTCAGGGCATCCTGCAAACTTTACCTCGCAAATCCGAGGTGACATTCTGAGTCATGTAACTGCGTCCTAACAAAGTTCACCGCACACAGCTCTGAAAACATAAACAATGCAAAAGCTTCACCAACCAAAATAAATAAAAGAAAATAAAAGAATTGGAGAAAAAGGAAAAAAGGCTCCTCAATAATCAGAGAGCGCAAATACGATTCATGACAATTCTCATTTCTGCCGCCAAGATGAGCAAGGAGTCACTTTGCTGGTTTACAAAATTAACCTCAGATATAAAAAAAACTATTTCAAATTGTGTGTCACAAAAATCACATCAGGGTCTGGGGAAATAGAAATATTCAGACGACGAACCTGAGATGTAATTTGTCACAATGCACAGCAACACATTTTATTGAATTGGATTTGTTTAGTTACATTGAATGATCAGCGGAATGATCATATGGATACACATGTGGCCCCCATTAGGTTGTGACCCAAAGGATTTATAGATGTGTGATCCATGACACAATAGTGATCCATAGGTGACTGACTACCATTAGGGCCCATGACACAAAAGTGATTCTAAGGTCAGTGGCTATCATTAGGCCCATAACACACTAGCCATCCATAGTTGTGTGGCCACTGTTAGACCCATGACAATGGGTCCATCACAAAAGTGATCAATGGCTGTGTGGTTAACTTTAGGTCAATGACAAAGAAAAGGCTTTCTAGCTGTCTAGCCACCATTATGTCATGGCTAGTGATCCAATAGATTGTAACCACCATTAGGCCCATGAGACACTAGTGATGCATAACTCTGTGGCCACCATTGAGTCTATTATACAATAGTGATTTATGGGTGTGTGGTCATCATTAAGCCTATGACACACTACTGGTCAATGTGCCCACCATAGAATAAAATACTCTATGTGTGTGACCACCATTAGGTTCATGACACACAAGCAATTCTTAGTTGTGTGTCAACCATTGGGCCCATGACACACTGGTGATTTAGAGATGCCTGCTTCATAAGTGTGTGTCCACCATTAGGCCCATGACAGTGACCCATATGTGTATGGCCACCGTTGGGCCCATCACACACTGGTAAATCTGACACTGGTGCCAATTTACCAGCAACAAGTTTGCTAGAAGAGCAAATGAATCATTCATCTGTGTCTAAGGCATTGATGCCTTTCTGTCTGGACCAGCGAGACGTCCCCTAGTCCCGTCTCCATTGCTGCCGAGGGAGATTATGCAAGGGAGGGAGCGGTGCCACAGAAGCGGATCCTGTATAGCATTCCTGTTTGCCAGGATCTCTATTCTGATTGGGAACTTACGCTTATTGTAGAATTGGGTGACTCCAGGGTTCTGAAGTCAATAAAGGTGTCCATGAACATAAAATGACTGTCTCCTAACCTGGGAACACCACAAGGTGAATCCTGTACCAATAAATTAATACACATGCAAAGCCTTGCAGGTAGCTGTTTTCTTTCTTCCATTTTGAGCAAAACACTTCCTGTGCCAACTTCAGCAAAATGCACTGATTGCAAGCCAAGAAAATAACTTGGCATGAAGGACCGTGATTCGAAAGCATACAGAAATTGCACAATGATAAGGAAGAAAGATGAAAAGCAGGGTTTTTTTTTTTTTTTTTGCGTCATTCTAAGTGTGTGTTTATCATCACACATAGAGAAAAAAACATATATCACTTTTTCAAACTAGATAATACAATGAACGTGGAAATATATACAGCCAAGGGCTTCCACAGTTTGGGTCTATCCCATTAACATCATGGGGTGTTTGTAGCCATATGCTAGACATACCATCTCCTCAATTAGTTCAGAGAAAGCACGGCTTATACCCGACGCGTTTTGCCGTCTAGCTTCTTTAGGGGATCTATATGTACAAAACTGTTGCCAAAAATACAAACATATTTGCACTTATAGTTATCAATTTATATAATGTACCATATATATATATATATATATATATATACCGGTATATATATATAAAAACACATTGTTATATTATTTATGTTTTTTTATATATATGGTACATTTTATAAATTGATAACTATTAGTGCAAATATGTTTGTATTTTTGACAACAGTTTTGCATAACGGCACATAAGCCAGACGGTGAAACGCTGACGATTAAGCCGTGCTTTCTCTGAACTAATTTAGGAAAGGTTATGTCTAGAATAGGGGTCCAAACACCCCATGACGTTAATGGGATAGGCCCAAATTTCCATGTTGATTATATTATCTAGTTTGAAATGGGGATATATGTGTGAAAATAAATACACACTTGGATTGCCGCAAAAGAAAACCCTGCTTTTCTTCTTTCTTCTTTATTGTTGTACAATTGTTGAGGAGGGTGGCAGTATTTGATAGCAAAAGCAGGAGGGAAGGAACCACTATTTCCAAAGACAGAAATTGCACAAGCTGAACAGCTAAATACATAGATGACACACATATCGGAGTTGTCTGGTAGGGAGGGAGACCTGTTTTTTCTTTAATGCACTTGGCATGTCTTGTTTCCTTTTCACCTTCTGAATGGACAGTGAAAGGAGAAGAAGAAGACTGATGAGCTAATTTTTCTGAGCTCTGCTGTACAGGGACTGCTAAAACCAAAGCAGTAACAGGAAAAAGAAAAAAAAATGCTGTTAGATGAGTATTATCATGTACATGCCTACTTGTTTTGGTTTGTAAGTGGCTCCTTTTCAACAGCCAAGTGAGACAGTTATTGGATGATTGGGCCAGATAGGGGGCAATATCAATCGCTGGTCCACCATCTAAAGCATTGTTTGTTGATATTCTAGATATACAGGGCCTTAGAGCTGTGGCCCTTGACACCACCAAAGGGCCCCCGGTAGTTTTCAATGCTATGGAAGACTGGAGACATGCTAGAAGTGGTCAGAGACTGTGGACATGGTACAGAAGATCTCTTCCTACAGATGAGAATTCCAGAGATCATTGCCCTCACATATCAATACTCTTACTGTGACTACTGTCTTCTGGGGCCCAATCAAGCCAATCAACAGGTACCAAAGGCTTTGAATGTTGGGCACAAAATGTCTTTGGGATTGGGCTCTTCCAGCTTGGAAGTCCCATCTAGGACAGTTGTTGATCCTTCTGTTTCCCCCCGCCCAAAAAAACTGCTGGAGATCAATGCCATCACTGCCATTACAAATCAATACTCTAACTTAAAACTACAGGCTCCTAGGGGCAAATGGCCAAGCATTAGGTAACAAAGGCCCTAAATGTTTGTCTCTAAAAGTCTAAAACTTTCCTTATCACACATTGGGATGTTCCAGCTTGTAAATCCCATATGCGACAAGTGTTGAGCCTTCCTTCTTCCTACAGAAGAGACCTGGGCATATATAACATTCCCCAGTTATATTTACTGGGTTTGCAGAGGCCTGGCTGCAAATATGTGTTGGACCTGGGCCTATATAACATTCACTTGTCATAATTATTGGGTTTACAAAGGCCTGCCTGCCTGCAAATATTCATTAGATTCGGGCATATATAGCATTCACGCCGGTCATATTTACCAGGTTTACAGAGGCCTGCCTGCGAATATGCATCAGACCTGGGCATATATAACATTCGCCGGTCATATTTATCAGGTTTACAGAGGCCTGCCTGTTAATACGCATTGGACCTGGGCATTTATAACATTCACTAGTCAATTTTACTGGGAATACAGATGCCTGCCTGCGAATATACGTTGAACCTGGGCACGTTTAACATTTTCCGGTTAAATTTAGCGGGTTTACAGGTGCCTGGCTGGAAATATACATCCGACCTGGGTATTTTTAACAGTTACCAGTCATATTTACTGGGTTTACAGATACCTGCGAATATGATCTGGACTTGGGCACTTATAACATTCACCGGTAATGTTTAATTGGAGTACAGATGCCTGCCTGTGAATATGCATTGGACCTAGGCATTTATAACATTCACCAGTCAAGTTCAGCGGATCACCTTCATCATTTGAAAACTATAAAGAATATAACAAAAATGTGCAAAAACTAAAATGTGCAAAACTTCAAAATGAAAGACAGATTGCAAAGGAAAGTAATGCAAACCCCCAAACATGTTTTAAATATAATAAAAGCAGAAAGATCAGATCTGCGCATGAAGGTTCCTTAAAGGATGCCTCTGGGTTGGTAACTGGGGATAAAGAAAAAGTGAATTTACTAAACACCTTTTTTTAGCTCAGGAAAATGGCCTAATTCATAATAGCAATGCCACTGCCTTAAACGAGTAAATGGCTCAAAATTGATATGATTGAGAAACAGTTGGGCAAAATTAAGGTTGACAAACACCAGGACCCAATGGATTACATCCACGTGTCCTCAAAGAGCTGAGCTCAGCTATTTCAAATCCAATATTTCCAATTTTTAGAGACTCTTTAATCACTGGCATAGTACCAATGGATTGGTGTTAGGCCAATGTGGTTCCTATCTTCAAAAAGGGAGCAAAATGATTACCAGTTTAATAACAGACCGGTTAGTTTAATGTTCATAGTTGGAAAGGTCCTAGAGAGTTTGACACTGTACCCCACAGACGATAATTATGCAAGTTAGGGTTATTAGGTTTAAAAAAGTCAATCTGCAAATGGATAGAGAACTGGCTTAAAGACCGCATCCAGAGAGTAGTGATTAATGATTCATACTCTGGATGGTCTAAGGTTATTAGTGGTGTACCCAAGGGTTCAGTGTTGGGACCTTTACTGTTTAACATCTTTAATAATGAGTTTGGGATTAAAAGTACCATTTCTGGGTTTGCAGATGACACCAAACTATGCAATGGAATTAAGTCCATACAGAATGTCTATAATCTACAAGTAGACCTGGATGTACTGTGTGATTGGGCAGCCAAGTGGCAAATGACATTTAATATAGATAAATGTAAATTTAGGAGAAACCTCCCCCATAAGGACATCATCATGACATAACCCAGCCTACTCTCCCATTGCAGATCTGAGCATGCAATGGAAGAGTGGGCGGGTTGTGTCCCTCCTATCTCCCGGAGCCTGGGATTTGTACGGGGGACATGGTCCGTGGCTCTGGCCAGTGCGCCCCGCCAGCGGGGTCCCCCGTCTGACCCTGCTTGAATCACCAAAATTTTACCGCATTTAAAGTAAAAATAACAGTGATTGTTGATCTAGGGAACATCCGATTGCCTCATGGAATCAGGAAGGAATTTTTTTTTTACTGTTGAAGCAAATTGTACCAGGGGTTCTTTTGCCTTCCTCTGAACCAACTATGACCATAGGGTTTTATATCTGAGATATGTTTATTTCCCTAGTGGTTATACTTAATGGATTTATGTCTTTTTTCAACCTGACCTTCTATATTTAAAGGGTTTACAGACGCCTGCCTGTGAATATGCATCGGACCTGGGCATATATTAACATTCCCTGGTCATGTTTAGCAGAATTACAGACCCCTGCCTGTGAATGCACATGGAATCTGGGCGTCTCTGGCCCGTATTTATGTCTTTTATAAATAAGGCCTCTGAATTCCACACAGTTGTTTTTCCTGTCAGGCCGGGGACACAATACCATGCGAGGGCTGCAGGCCAGCGGCGCAGAGGATTGTTGATGTGGAAATCTCCTGAGCTCTAGGAACATATGGCGGCCCCCTCCCCTCATAGCCATGCACACACCCCACCCTGGGCTATCAGGAGACGGCTGTGCATTGCATGCAGGGAGGCCATTAATACCATGTACAGTGATAGCACACATGAAAGAGAATAACCAGCCATGGAACTGCAGAGTAAAGGCTAACCTAGGCTAGCACTCTCCTTCAACCATAGCCTTAGCCATAGCTGTGTGATAAGCACCCCCTCACACATTCACACACACATACATTTATTATGTATACATTCACTCCAGCCTCCCAACCCTTCCTAGCAACAGTGCAACCTCAGCTTCTCTCCCATTGGATGCTCCGCCCGTGACGTCACGGGCTCGGCTTCCCGGCTCATTGGCCGACCGGGATGGATTCCAGAACCTGAGTAGCCACGGCAACAAGGGGAAGCGTTGCCGAGGTTACTAGCGAACCCGCCCAGAGGAAGATCAGCCAATCAGCGTACGCACGAGGAGTTAACCAGTTGTTCGCCGGACTTATGTGGAGATGACACTGCGACAGCCATGTTGGGACCCAAAACCCTGAGGAGAAATGATAAGAGAATGGCCCTAAAACAGGCCAGTTCTTCCTAAAGGTAAAGATTTTACAAAAGATGCTGTTAATGGTAATAACATACCTTAACTGTCAAGTTTGATGAGAATATTTGGCCCTTGTATAATGCCAAAAAATAGAAAAAAAAGTCTTTATAATGGCTTCTATACACGGCCAGCAGATATAAGACGTAGTCTGTAAGGGTCTCACGTGTTGGATTTCCATGGTAACAAAATAGAGGGCCACTTTGGGAAAAATTGCTTTTTTTTCAATCAACTTTACGACTAGCTGAAAAAAACGTACAAATCAGGCAATAAAAGGCAATGGCGTCCTGATATTTTCATTGGTCATCGCAGGTTACTAACCAATATCAGGAGCCCTTGGTGCCACGTCGATTTAATATCACCCCCCCCGCCCACTCCCTCTTCTAGATGGCGCTCCTAATCCATTTAACCCATTTCCTATGAGCCCAGGCTGTCATAGACCAACTAGCTTTATAGACTTTTTCTTTTTCTTTTTTTTTTCTTTGATTGTTTTTCTATCTGCATAGCAGCTTGTGGTCAGAAGAAGACTTCTCACAGGGCTCCATGTGTCACATCTGTAGGGTGCTTACTGCATGGAGGTGTCTATACACCCCTGTGGACAGAAAAATGTAAACCCCAGGCCCAGATGGATTATCTGAACCAAATAGGCCCTATAATGCTGGGTAATATGTGGTTTTTATTTTATATCTACCTGTGGGCTAAGGAGGTGATATAGGAATCTGCAGGCTGTGAATTACAAAGTCACCCCCCAGATTTATAGTCTGGCCGGGGACATTTTTTTTAACCCCTGGTAAGTGGTAAAGGGCATTTCTGTATGTAACCACAACCAGCCACATTCAAAATAAAGAAAAGCATCAGCATTCTATAAAAAAGGAGCCTTTCTCTCTGTGCTGAAGCAGCTGTCTCTCTGCCGAGATCAGACACGCCCCTGCTGAGCCACCTGTGGGAACATGACCACATGTAAAAAAAAAAAGTAAACAAGCAAATTTTAAAATTGTGTTTGCAATACAAACAGTGCAGCCTTAATCAGGCCACTAGGGGGTGCTGAAGTATATACATTCACAATAGCTGTCAATGTGACATGGTAACAATCAATCCACCTATCAATAGCAGGAGGAGCCATTGTGTATGTAGACACTTCAGCAGCAGCACCCCCTTGTGGCTGAATTAGGAATTAGTAGGAATGCCTGCAGTAACCCATTTGATGGTAAATTAGGTGTGCACTAACACACAATGACATTCTAAATGTAGAGTGTAAATATTAAAGACCCCCACCTATACACCCATGGGGGTTACAGCTTCGATAAACACCTTAAAACAGAGACAGGAAGCCCTGAAATCAAAATGTCATATATTGCAGCCTGCCAGTCCTTCAATGTGATGGCTGCATTCCTCTTTTTTTTCTCTAGGTGATCCTGCCAGTTATTTACTCCCTGTGCTCAGGGTGACAACACCTCACAATTCTATGCATCGGATAGATAATCGCCCAGAATGCCAATCTTCTAACTTTATGGCACTGGAACCAGCGCCAACCATTTGCAGCTCCCAGTGACTTCCATATTTCACCATGTAACTGTTATGATCTGTAGTGCCCCTGCAGTGTAGGGAGTTGGCACAGATGGCGCTATAACAATTAACAATGATACGAGTAATGAATGAGAACCGTCTTTATTGTGATTGGACGATCCCTATTCTGGGGCTTGTCCCCCACACAATGGTTTGTTCATCTAAAGCCATCGGCTGCATTTTTATTGGACTGCGGGTAAACCAGGCGGGCGAAAAAATGCGGCTTTTGGAAGCTCTTTGTCTTCACAAAGGAATCAAAGCAAATCTTGCATGGCTTCTGATGGAGGGGGGATTCTAAATTAAAGAACAGCTGCCCTCTAGTGGCTGAGAGCTGGACTAACACACACCAGAGGTAAAGTAGATGTAAACCTTTACAGATTTAGCTTGCTAGCAAATTGACAATAAATTGGCATCCAGCACATGTAGACTCCATGTGAACTCTATGTAACGGTGACAACAAATCTACACAAGTAGGAGACATGAACAGAGCTTTGTCATCCTGTATAGCGCTATATATCGATACGCTACCAAATAACGGCATTACCAAGTCTCATAATGCCAGCTTGTACCACCCAGGCTTAGGCTCATATCATAATGCACCCATCAGCTTTACAGTGTGGTCCCATAGGGGGCCCCGCCTTAATAAAGAGGGTGAATAGGTTGTAGGCCAGAAACCTCATTTTTATACAAACATAAAAAATTGCTACTTTGAAAGTAAAGAACGCCACAATGGAGATCAGAAATGTTTGTTTTAAACACCTTGTCACCACTTTTGCAAGGTGGTAATAGGTTGGCCTAACACTTCAAGCTTCAAAATCATAAAAAGTAAGTCTCATAAAGCCACCATATAGGTTCATAAATCCACCATTCATAATACCACCACCCAGCTTCATAATGCCACCATATATCTTTTGAATACCACCTTCCAGCTTTATAATACCACTATAATGTTTCATGCCACCCAGCTTTTATGATGTCATCATATTGCTTCGTAATACCACCACGCAGCCTCTTAATGTCACTATATAGTCTTAATCTGTAAGGAGGGGCATTCTTTCCACTGACCACCCGTGTAAGGTGTTTTTCCACCTTCTATGGTTTTAGCAGGGGTTCCCGTAGACCTGAAAAACATTTCAAGGGTTCCCCAGGGGTAAAGAGGTTGGCAAAGGCGGTCATATAGACTTATAATAACACCAGCCAGCTTCATAATGCCAGAATATAGTCTTATTATACCACCATATAATTTCATAATGCCACCATACAGTCATAAAATTCTACCATCCAGCTTCATAATAACAACATTTAGTCTTCAGTTGCCAACCCTGCTCCATAATGCCACATCATAGTATAATAATAATCACACCACACACAGAGTTAGGACCTGTATGCAATAATGACACCAATACCTGTTTATTGTGAAATGACATGGAGTCGAATTGCCCACCCAGCTTCAGTTTGCTGCAATATAGTTTTATAATGCCACCACCCAACTTTATATTGCTACCACACAGTCTGATAATGTGATTACAGTACTTTATATTGCTGCCATATAATCTCCAGCTGCCATCTGGTGGCAAGAGAAAAAATGTTATTGGCATTACAAGACAATATGTTGACAAAAATATTGGCAATGGGAAACAATATTGTCCCATTGCCACCACTCAGCTCGCTTATCTCTTACCAACATATTGTCTTGCAATGCCATCAAATTTTTTCCTGTTGCCACCATATGGCCCTATAATGCCACCATATACTGTAGCCTCAGTGATATCACACAGCTTGATAATCTCCATGTTGATGGAAGCACAGTCCAATAAAACTATGTGGTTTTGTTGTCTTTATGGAACTTAGAATAGCTACAACTGCCTAAAAGCACCATTTAATGGGCTTTTGTTGGTATATGATGGGGGTATATGATCCCCTGTGGGGATGAAGAAGGTTCATTGCAGGTCAGAAAGTCAACTACAGGTACATATTTACCTGGCAATAATTCATAATGAATGAAGAAATGTCCAAAACTAGAATACATGTGATGCAATTGACATAAGAATATTGACATCAGTTAGTGATGCTTTGGAGATGGTTTAGAAAATATTGACAGATGTATTTGACTGCAGTTGACCTCCCTCTGACCTACATTTGACCTGCACAAGTTTAAAACTGAAATTTTTACTCTTTGTAGTGTTAGATGTAGCTATGAAGAGGTTTAAGTTCTGTTGTTTCCTCACATATGTATCACAGTAAAATCACACAAGACCTAGATAAAGAGGACGTCACCATGGTAGGATATAAGGGGATTTCTACATTCCATACAAAGTTGAAAAAAAAACTGGAGGCTTTCAGTTCAACAAGTCAATATAGGGGGTAGTAAGGGGGTCTAACAGCATGCCAGGAGCTGGTGGGACACCCAGTTGTTCTATCCAGTTGTTTCCAGGGTTAGAATGGCTAGAATGGCCCACAGGGGAAACAAAAGTCCCAAAAGCCTTACAGAAAAATGCCAACATGCCAGGGAAACTATGCTTTACAATAGGCACTTCTTATGAAGATTGGCACTGAAGTCTGACACAGGGCAAATGGTGGGGGATGTAACCCCATTGTGTTTTTTCACTGCAATCCAAACTCAGGGACTGATTTGTTGGGAACATAAATTAGCACTGTCCTGAAAAATGTACATTTCATGCTAAATGTGATGTGAAAGGTTGCAGGGCACTTCTTGGTATGAGAATATGCCTAGAACCTCATAGTTGTATATCCAAGGCAGCCTTTCTAAAAACCCTTTACCCCCAGAGGAACCCATTATATAAATTTCAGGTCTTGGAGAACTCCTCGTAAAACCATTTTTTTTGGTTGGGTCAGATGGAAAAAAGCCTGGAGGCCAGCGAAAAGAATGCCCCCTACAGTGGTGTCTAGAATACCACCTTTAGGGACAAAACATCGTTAGAGTCATGCAGAGGGCTCTACCAAGTGGTGTTGACCCCAGAACTATGCTGGCATCATTTCATGGGAGGTCAGCCACAGTTCAAGCAACCCCTGGTTGAGACTGTCTGAAGTTTGAGATTTAAAGTCATCCTGGATGCCCTCTTACCCACCCTCCCCTTTCACAGATGTAATTCCTACTATATCAAGTGGTTGCAGTTTCTCTGTTTACATCCAGTGCCACAGTTTTCACTCTCTTGGTTGCTACACATTACACCCCAATTAACTTCTGTCCCAAGGCCAGAAACAATCTCATAGAAGTCCATAGGGCTGTTATGTGTAGCTGTGTAGGGTTCAACACAGAATTATTTTTAAGGCTGGGTAGTAAGAAATTGCGGAGCGAGTGGCAGCCCGGTGGGTGGTGACTAAAAAGTGCCGGGTGGTGCGCCCAGCTTAAAGGGTCTGGGGAGAACACTGCTGCGATGAGATCAGTGAGGACTACAGCACTGGATGTAAATAGAAAAACCACAGCTGTTGAATCTGAAGCTGTTGAATATATGTGAAGAGCATAATGGTGAGTTAGTGTACCTTAGAGGAAGAGAGAACAAAGGGCACTTATCTCCTAAACTATTTCTAAAGCCAAAACTTTTTCTTTTGGATAGAGTAGGGTGGGAATACAACCCAAGGCAATCTCCACTAGCTTTAAGTGGCAATTTGATCAATGCATCTTCTATGGATGCTTTGGCTTCATTTCCAACACCTCACTGCATCCACCTTCATAAGAAATGAAGTCTGTCATCCCTGGTCCATCGTTTAGCCACCATGAAAGATGGTTAAATGATGTTGCGGGACCCATGTACACATGCTCGTAAACAATCATGATTGTCTTGTGCAACAATTATCTGGCGCAGTGGTCCCCAACCTTTCAGATAGCGAGGCACAAAGCAACAGCACAAAATTTTGCCAGAGTCTAGTACATGTACAGCCTACACCACTCGGCCACCCCCATCAGCTCCACCTCCGGCCAGCACACCAGCTGAGAACAGCAGAGTAGCGTAAGAAAGCTGATGTGTTGTCAAACAGCAGAGCCTCTGGGAACGGTAGAGAAGTGCAAGCCCCATATACACCGCTCTGCCACTCCTAGCAGCTCCTGTGCAAGCAGTGCGAGGAGAGCTGCCGGCACCTCCGCCTCCCATAACCAATGACCCTCAACCCACCAGCCACGGACTGGCACTGGTCCCTGGCCCAGGGGTTGGGGACCACTGATCTAGTGTATGTACGTAGTTTAAGATTAAAAGGCCTCTGCCATTAATGGCCTTTGGAATGAGACTCGGTGATGTTACTATTCTGATCACAGTTCTCCTTTCTGGAGGATCTGACATGAGGAAGCAAAGCCCTGCCTCTACCAAGATGGCGGCCTCCATACAGAGACACAGAACTGAACAAGGCATTACAAAACAGTAATAGGAAATAAGTCAGCTGAATGGTGACCACAGGCAGTACTGGTGATTGCATCTTTGTCATCTGCCACATTTATGGGGCAAAATTTCTGTAGTCTATTTTACCTTTAAAGCCACTCCCACAGATTTCTCATCACTGTAATGGCTTTTATTACCCCCCCCCCACCATGGCCTTAAGACTATTGATTATTTTTGAATTGGTATAGGAACACCCTGGCCAATACAAGCATGCATGTGTACGAGCCAATCATTTTATAAATAATAATTATAGCTGGTCAGATCTTCCAATCACCATCTGTGGTTACCTTGGTCTGCGTTCTCTCAATATCACTACCCTATTTTATATTTTATAGTAAATACATATTAGATGTCTATGTCGTGTCATGTGACATACCGTGTTCGTATATCTGGACCACAATATACCCATAGACAATATACAGCACACATATACCATTTTAGAACAACCATTTTTAACACATATACAACATAAATGTTTTTTACAAACATTTGACAGTCCATTAGGCATGGCTGTAGTTACAATAGTAAGGTTGATTTTTTTCTTTTTTAATAAAACCCAAATCATACCTGTAAACACCCGATTTACATCCACTCTGTACCTTAACTGTTTTGTAACAATATATTGATAATTTTCAGATCCCTCCGCTAAGCATTGCCACCTTAGGCAACTGCCTAGGGGTTGTATCCTGTAACTACAGCCCTGACCACATTTTATGACAGTGTCCAGGACACAGCCTGTGTTGGCAGGATGTGTCTTGACCCCCCTCCATAACCCTGACCCTTAACCCCGGGCGTACACACCTGTGTATCTGCCCTTCCTCGGAGTCCTGCGTGGAATCTTCAGACGGGCGTTACTGTACGTAGATATGTACATGTATTTGTGGGCATGGAGAGGTAGGAAGAGATGACAACAGAGAAAGTAGAGGTTGGGTAAATGGAAATGGAAGAGAAGAAGAAAGTTTAGCTGTAGGTAAAGGAGAAGGCAGATTTGGGGGGAAAGGGAAGAATTAGAGTGAAGGGAGACAGCTGGAAGGAATAAGAATAGAGGAAGGTGGAGGCACAAGGCTCCCGAAGAATCCCGACAGAAAAATTTGATGGAAGGTAAAAAGCTGGTTTGAAAGAAGAAGAGAGGAAGGTGGAGGCGGCATTGGCAGAAGAGTCCCACCAGAAAAGTTTTGTGGAAGGTAAAGGCTGGTTTAAAAGAAGAGGTTGTGGCAAAGGGAAAGGAGAAGGCTGGCTTGGTAAAATGGAAGAAGGCAAGTTTGGAGGAATGGAATGGGTGGGGGGTTTGGTGGAAAAGAAGGTGAAACGTAGCTTGGTAAAGACGGGAAGACTGGATGGGTGGAAGGTAAGGGAAGAAGACCGACTTGCTAGAAGGGAAGGAAGAATAAGGCTCACAAGAAGGTAAGGTAAAGGAGGGAATGGACATTTTAGGTAGGTGGACAAGAAATAAAGTATGGAGAAGGTGTAATTGGTGTAGCATGACAAATGGAATGAAGAGGAGAAAGGAGATGCTCCTAGAAGGTCCTGGTATGGGTAGATGTCCATGAAGTAAGCCATAAACACAGGAAGGGGTCAGAAGGAACAACAATGTTAGAAGATTCTACAGACACAGAAGGGTTACAGGTAATCGGTCAGGAATTCCGAAGAGCCTGGCAGGGATGACACAGGAGAAGTTTGTGAGACACAGAAGAAGATGAAGGAGCTGATGAGAAGGTGACAGGACAGGTTGAGATGGGTCAGGGGTACAGAATGGGCAGCAGAGGCTCAGAAGAAGGCCAGGCGCGCAGAGAGAGGAAGAAATGACCAAAAGGGTAGGAAGAGGAGGAAAATAAAGTAGTACAGGGCTTGTGCAGAGCAGGATTTCTCTGGAAATTTCGCAGCTTTATTTGAAGTGCGTAGTATGCTTGACGTCATTCCCCACCTCTGGTCCTCCTCCAACCCTCCTCTTTCCCTCCGCTACCTATCACTTCCTCTCTCTCTGCTGCTGCCCATGGCTCCCTCCTCCTTGTCATTTTCTCCTTCTTTCCAGCCATGTAAATTGTGGCTTTGATTCTCTCTGCTGCTGTCTCTGCTTATCTGATTCCTCCTATAATGGCCTACAGTGAGCATATCTACATGTCTCTGCCCCCATGCAATGCTCCGTCTGTCCCTTCCTCTGATTGCTTGCTCTCTGCTGCCTATTTTATAGTAATGGTTACAGCTTAACGGTGGCTGATGGGTCTCCAGGACCCCTTCCTATAATGTGCAAGGATTTTCTGTATTGTTGACAATGTTTATACCAGACAGGAAGTGATGGAAATTTGCAACAGAGACACAGAGACAGCAAAACAAAGCTGTTGGGTTCCATCTTTCTTCTACTCTGTGTCATGTTTGGGAGTTTTCTTCATGTGTCAGCATGAGTTTCCTCATTTTCCTTTCCTATGTGTCAGCAGTAAAAACACGACAGGGGTTCTAAACCTTCCCCACCTCGGCTCAACACACATTTTATAAGCCGTTAGCTGGACACTGATGACGTGACAATGACGTACACAGGACGTATGTTATCCTGGAAGCTGGCATTGCACGTTGTACTGGTCAGGTGTAGAAATCTAGAAGAACGTTATATGAAAGAAATGATCATGTGACGGTCACGGCCTGTGTCTGACCCCGTAACCGTTCCCTAGTTTCAGATCTGGCAGTGTTTGGCCCCCTCACTCCTGAATCACTAATAGATCCCCTTGTGTCCCCTCTCACTTTCGTTACAATTTTGCTGTATCCCAAATGCGCAGTTTGGAGCCTCAAAACATTCATTTATTAGGGTGACACAATCTCACATAATTCACAACACCCAGCTGTACATATACATCATCCTCAGGCGCTAGGTGAATGGCGGCCATTGTCCTGGAAATGCATCATATGTAAAAATATGTTCACTTATGAACCACATGGTGCTGACATGAACTGGTATAGAGCCACAGCTCCTTGGAAGGATTTGATTAGCCCAAAACATGAAAGGGTTTACCGCTGTCTGTGTGCTCATTGAGATGATGCTGGCCATGCATTGGTCGAAGGGTCCACAATCAAGTTTATGATCGATATGTCCCAGGTGTATCACCACACACCTATTGAGCAACCCAAATAACTCTGCCCCCATGACTCTGACCACCATTAGTGAGGAGAGCTCATTACATTATTGGTAGTCAGAGATGGGTGGCATTGATTGGCAAAGAACGGGAATTCCTGATCAGGTATCCCCCTATGCATTGAATCTACGGTGGAATCTATAAGAATCTGATATGGAATCTATGTGGAAGATATTGGAATCTGATATGGAATCTAATATAGAATCTGTATAAATCAAATATGAAATTAATATAGAATGTATTAAAATTTAATATTGATTTTGCATGGATTCAATCAAAATCTAATATGGAATCTATGTGAATCTAAAATAGAATCCATTACAATTTATTACTGAATCTACAGGGATTCTAAGAGAATCTAATATGGAATCTATTAGAAAAATAATTTGGAATCTTTAAGAATTGAATATTGAATTAATAAAGAGTCTATTGGAATTTATAATGGAATCTAAGTGGAATCTATAAGAATCAAATATGGAAGTGATGTAGAATCTAAAAAATTAAATATACATGTGGAATCTATTAGAATTTAATATGGAATCTTTCTGGAATCTGTTGGAAGCTAATATAGAATATACATGGATTCTATTAGAATCTAATATGGAATCTAAGTGGAATCTATAAGAATCAAATATGGAAGTGATGTAGAATCTATTAGAATTTAATACTGAATCTACATGGATTCTTTCAGAATCTAATATGGAATCTATGTGGAATCTATTAAACTCTATTATGGAATCTAAAGAACTCAATACAGATGTGGAATTTATATAGTTTATTACAGAATCTACATGGAATCCATTAGAAGCTAATATAGAATATACATGTAATCTATTAGAATCTAATATGGAATCTATGTGGACTCTATTATAATTCAATATGGAATCTATGTGAAATCCATTAGAATCTAATTTTGAATCTTCGTGGACTCTATTAGAATCTAAAACGGAATCTATGTTAAATGCTATTGGAAGCTAATATGTAATCTACATGGAATTTTTAAGAATCATATATGGAATCTGTGTAATTCGAATTTCATGTGGATTCTGCGTTGGATCAAATAGAATCTAAAACCTAATCTGTTAGAATCTAATAAGGAATCTATAAAAAATATTGCCCAATAAATGGGCAGCATGACTGCGGTGTTATATTATCAGGTCCTCTTTAGATACCACTCAGTGGATTTATTTGCAGCATTGTGTTTATCGGCGGGATGAGTGAAGATTGCAGCAGATGGGTTTATTTATATGAAGGGTTGAATGTGTGTAATCTCCTGCTGTCTCATCCCTTCTGCTGCACCCCCATTAATGCCCCCCTTACTGCTCCCTAAAGCTGCCCAATTTTTTTTTCTTCACTGCATCATTCCATCCTCTCCTGATCCTGTGTTCTGTCCCCGGATTCTCTGTCCTATCATTGAGTTGTGCGTCTTTCCATCTACGTATTATATATTGGGTGATCTGATGACACCACTGTATACAGAGGCTCTGCACACGTTGCACTTCCTTCCCTCCACAGTGCCAAATTCTGCACTGACCTCCCCCCAAGTATAGCCCCTCATATTCTGCACCCCTCAGCCGAAAGTCAGAGGAGCAGCCATGCTGGGGATTTCCGGAGGTGTCTGTAATAAATGGGGCTGTGTTTGTAGTTATGCAGAGACCTCTGAATGTATTACATTGTGACATCTTCTGTGGGGTAACTTGCCCCAAAACAACATTTTTATCCAAAGACGCATGGCACTGCATCCCACTCCACTGACAAGACAGACAATACTATCCTATATACAGATTACTGGTCCAGCGCTGCTTCCTCCTACACTGATAAGCCAATGTCACCCTATATACAGGTCCGGCACTCCATCCTCATTTACAGCCTACTGACAGCACTGCTTCCTCCTCCACTATCTGACCAGACACAAACTGTATCCTTATATGAAGCTTACTGATCCAGTACTGCTTCCTTCTCCACTATCTAACACAGCGGTCGCTAACTGGTGGTCCGTGAGAAAATTATAGTGGTTCGCGGCTCTGGCTGATGCACCCTCCAGGAGGCCAGGAGTCTCTGGACACAACCCGCACACTCTTCCATCACAGGCTCAGACCTTCGATGGGAGAGTGGGCATGTTCTGGCATCATGACATCACTCTGGGAGAAGTGTCTTCCCTTTTGAGTGACATGCGGCTCTCCGCGCATGCGTGGTCCGGAGTCTGTGAAATTAGTGGTCCGTGACAACCAAAAGGTTGGGGGCCACTAATAGACACACACTATCACCTTATTTACAGCCTACTGACAGCACTGCTTCCTCCTCCACTAACAGACACACACTGTCACCATTTTTACAGCCTACTGATCCAGCACTTCTTCCTCCTCCTGTAATTCCTGTCACCTTATATACATTCTACAGGATCAAAAGGTTGTATATAAGATGATGGTGTGTGTCTACAAATGACAGCTAACTGACTCAGCACTGCTTCCTCCTTCACTATCCGACAATACACACACTGTCACCTTTTACAGATTACTGATCGGGCACTGCTTCCTTCTCCACGTTCTGACAAGACATACACCGTAACCACTGTCAACTTATATACATTTTTCTGGATCCGCAGGCTGTAAATATAAGATGCCGGTGTTTGTCTACAAATTACAGCTTACTGATCCAGTACTTCAGTACTCCCAGTGTTTCATAACAACCTTGACAGTAAATTCCAATAGAGATTTTCTCTGAAGTTTAGAATTTCCCCCCAGTAGTCTCATGACCTGACAGTATGTCACTCCCTGAGCTCGTCAGGCACAAATATAACAACGCAATTCATTGTGCATAAACTTTATTGAAATTTTAGCATTACAAAATAGAGTTTTATGTATTTAAATATAAAAATAGGTTACAGAGGCACACGGTTTAAGACAATAAATCACAGTGGGCTTATTTTGCCACAGATGCCCATTCAACTGCACACCGCAGGGAGTCAGACAGTTTACAGGGCAGCAAATGTCAAACTTCAGGTGACCTCTGAACCCTGAGACAAAGTAAAGTGCCAGTCTCAGACAAAGCAAGACAAATTTAAAGGGAAATTTCCAAAGACTAAGGAATTATAAGCCTTGGTAATGACATCACTGCAATAGGTTGTGGTACACCAGCTTGGAGTTTGCCATTGAATTATTCACACATAAGCCGAATTCTCATTAAGGCTAAACATCATCTGAACGTGGCAGACCACAATGCAGATATTGCGATACGCTGTGACCACTGGTGAGGAGACATTTCTGGTCCTTTAACTGTCCAGACTCATCAGCAGAGCAGTTCCCCGCTTGATCCAATGTTCAGGAGGTGACGATCCACTACGAAGATCCACACCGATCACGAAGGAGGCGCGACCGGCAGACCCCGAGCGGATGGGGTAATAATAACATGGGCAGGAGTACAGACCTGTCAAAAGACAGAAAATGATTATAAAAGTTTGAGAGAACAACAAAAACTTTCAAAAACCTTCAAAGATGTCTTGTAGATCAACTGAGTATTTTTTTTATTACAGAAGGTATAATAACAGGTCACCGTGGTGGGTAAGTCCCACCATAAACTAGCAGTAAGATACCCATCTTAATAAAAATTATTAAATCGGGCCGTACACAACCAGAGAATTTACAGAGAGGTAAGTATGGGTTTACCTTTGCTGCTCTTCTTCTTGCTTTCAGTTGGTCTGAAGTGCACAGTTGGTAGGGGACATACCAGCTGCATTGGCTCTGCCTCCATCAAACATGAATTCTTCTTATCCCAACCAGCACCTTCCAGATACAGACCACGAATCCACACCCCATCCTAGGAGAAAGATGCGATCATTATCAATCACTGATATCATTATGTCACCTGCAGGAGGAGAACACACTCATAGCGCCCCCTTCTGTCTGTGTCACCCTGCAGGAGGAGGACAGACTCATAGCCATTATGTCTGACAAATACAATTCTCACCTTTGGAGGATACACCAGGTTGTTATCATCCACAGTAGAGACAATGAATTCCCAGGACAGAGAGTCAACAGAGACCTGAAGAAGAGAAAACATTATTCATGGTCAGTGATTATTCATTTTACGGTTTGGTATATAGTATACAGATATCATATAATTCTATGACACAATAGAAAGGTGTCATTATTGTAACTCTAATATCCTCCCAGAATAGTGCCAATGAACTCCCAATAATGTTTGTTACCCATATCACATGTACATTGGAGTATCATCTCACATTATTTTGCCGGGCTGCGCTCTGTAGTACCGCAGTCAGGAAACCAGTTGGGAACGTGAATGCCGAAAGCCAGAACAGAACTGGAGGGTGCGCAGTCTCTGCCCACCGAGCGAACATCTCTACACGTGATGCCAGGTCCCGGGTCCAGGCTGCCAGTGGTTTTAGGGATGGGTATGCCTATATGAGAGGGTGAATAGTCTGGTTACTAACCATAATTTATATTCCACTCTATAAATAATATTTTTCTATATGTTCACTTTTCTAGTAGTCATTTCATTATGAAAAACTGCTCATTTGTCTAATCATCTTGTACTTTATTACCACTTTTTTTCATCCAGTGATCCATTACCTTTTTCCACCCTGCCCTCCATCATCCCCATTCATTCCATCCTCTATCACCGCTCTTATTTTATCTATCTTCCATTCTCATTTTGCACTCTATGACTTCCACACTGTTCTCCATCATTCTTTGTTATTTTGTGCCTTATCACTTCTTTCTACTTTGTTCTCCGATAGCCCTCCTCATCCCGTCATCCTGCCAAATATCATCGCTCCTCATCCCATCTTTCACCACCTTTCTTCATTCTGCCCTTCATTGTTCCCTCCTCATCCTGACCTCCATTACCTCTCTTCATCAGAACCTTCATCATCCCTTTCTTATCTTTTAATCTATCCTTCCTTTCCGCCCTGCCATCCATCATTTACTTTTTATACTTCTTCAATTGCCCTGTTTTTACCATGCCCTCCATCAACAATCCTCACCTTAGGTTTCTTTTTCCACTTTCTCCCCATCCTCCCTCCTCATTCTGTCCTCACTCCCCTCTTTCCACCCTGTCCACCATCCCCCCTACTCTTTCTTTCCTCTTCACCACTTTCCACACTGCCCACCGTCATTCTTATTCATCCGCTCCTCAATCCCCCCTTTCCACTTTGACCACTATCATCCCAACACAATGTGTCTGCTGTCGCCTCTCTTTATACCACTCTTCATCAATAATTCCTCATTCCATCCTGTATCACTTTTCTTCATACTACCCTGCAGCATCCCTCCTCATCTCATCCCCTCCATCATCACTCCTCATTCTTTTTCAGCTCTCTTCATCTTGCCCAGCTCATCTCATCCTCCTTCAAATCTCATCATCATCTCATCATCTCTCCGTATCCAGTCCTCTATCACCTCTCTTCTTCCTGCCCTCCCATCATCTCTCTGTATCCGGTCCTTTATCACCTCTCTTCTCCCTACCTCCATCATCTCTCCTTATCCGGTCCTTTATCACCTCTCTTCTTCCTGCCCTCCCATCATCACTCCTTATCCAGTCCTTTATCACCTCTCTTCTTCCTGCCCTCCCATCATCTCTCCGTATCCGGTCCTTTATCACCTCTCTTCACCCTACCCCTCCATCATCACTCCTTATCCAGTCCTTTATCACCTCTCCTCTTCTTGTCCTCCATCATCTCTCTGTATCCGGTCCTTTATCACCTCTCTTCACCCTACCCTCCATCATCTCTCCTTATCCAGTCCTTTATCACCTCTCTTCACCCTACCCTCCATCTTCTCTCCGTATCCGGTCCTTTATCACCTCTCTTCTTCCTGCCCTCCATCACCTTCCTTTCAGTATTTGCACATACCTTCTCCCAGAGTGGTGGAACGCGGGCATCATATATGCAGGTGAAGATCTCCTCCAGCTCTGTAGACATGACCACCAAGCCTTGTATCCCATATTCCAAGTCTGTCAATGAGGACCTTCAATACACAGCATAAACCAATCAGCATTTTTCATAGACAGAGTATGTTTACGGTTGTAATGTAGGACAGATCGCCGTTTGAAAAGTTCCTTTTTTGTATATTTAATGTCCACATTTCTAATAATAACTAATTGACAGCATTCTGTTACACTTTAGGAAGCTTCGTTCTGTGGATCCACACTGACCTGATTGTGCTGAGCAGAGCGTTGTATCTCTGGATCTCCTGTAGTAACACAACATTGAGTGGACTTGGATCATCGCTCAAAACTTTCCTGGTCCCCTCATAATCTATTTCCTGAGGAATCTTCTGACGAACATCGCTCAGTAACTCCAAGACCTGAGAAAAGAAGGTGAGGTAAAGAATATCTGTCATATCAAATGCTTTAAACTTTGACGGGTCTGTTTAATACCGACCACTGCAAGGTGTCAGCTACTCTTAGTTGCCTGAAAACTCCTTACTGTGTGACCAGTGAAACTGGTTTCAGTTTGCTGCTAAAGCCGTGATCTCAGGACAAAGCCCTATCCATCTCCAATTTCCTGTCTAGTAAAAGCGCTTTTTTTTGGCACCAAGGAACACAGTTGGTTGGGGAAGGGAAACTTAGTTTCAGAAAAGTCAATCACAGAAGTGGCAAAACTGACCTTGTCCTCTTTGCTTTGTCCTCCGGGAACGTTCTGTGTGACCTGAGGCTGCAGAGACAGCAGAGTGTCAAACAATGTTCGTGCCTCGGTGATCTGGCTGGCGATATCGGCGTTGGGGTGCTGTCCAAAGGCTTCTGGGTGATCCACAGCTGGAAGCAGAGAGATGAATTCCTTGTATGATGCTAGAGGACCATCACGAGGAACGTAGTACGCGTCCAGAGCAGAGAGCCTGTGGAGAAGACATAGGGACATGGAGTGCAATGCCACGACTTAGCTTATTTCTGTAAACAGAACAAACAGTTTAGACTGGCAGTGGGCAAATGTGAATAAAATTCTGGGGTAAGACTAGAGGGGTCACCAGCAGAAGCGAAAATGCTCTGGTTCCTTATGTAAATAAAATTGTGGGGTCACCATAACTAGAGGGGTCTCCAGCAGGAGGAAGGAGGTCCTGATT
>NC_092859.1:6035638-6099974 GCF_032062135.1 Pyxicephalus adspersus
CTATATAGATAGAATTGTGGGGTCACCATCACTAGAGGGGTCACCAGCAGGAGGAAAGAGAAGTAAGGATCATAGCTGTATAGTTAGACCTCATTTAAACGTCTGCAGACCATACCCCTCTTCCTACCAATTTCTACAGTACAGACACAGTAGCAGGGAACCAATCAGTCTTGTTCCCAGCCATGTGATCACCATGACTGCTGTGAAATAGTGATCATATCTTTTTTTTTTATAAAGATACCAGAGGGCTCATAATGTCACAGTGATAGAAATTAATAAATATATCAACATGTCATCAGGGAAAACATAGCCAGGGGAATTACAAGGGAAGGAGGGGGGAATATTATTAATACGTCTTACTTGTAGAATGGAGTGGTCAGAGCTTGCTCACAGAAATAGTCATTAATATAAGTTCCGAGCAGTCGCCTGTCCCAATCATCTGTCACATGACCTCCATAGTTGACTCCGGAGATCAGATATTTCAGCGCTTCCCACGGTGTCTCCTCATACTCATCCAGATACAAGCTGAGAAGATTCTCCGAGACCTGTGGAAGGAAAGTAAAGACCCCGATTTACCATCATCATACACAATACACTGGAGGAAAAACAATTCTATACACTGCTATGGAGCACATTGAAGACTGATTAACACTGATTTATCATAATTAAATAAGGAAAAATATCTATATGACCCAGAGGATCACATGATAAGCTCATATTGACCTCTGATGATGAAGTCAGTTTTTCTGGCATATAAAGGAAGTAACTGTAATTTGGATGTAATATATATATATAGATGAGGGCTGCAAATGCTGCATTGGGTAAGTTCTCTTTTCCTCTAGACTGCTATGTTGTGAACTGGTGCATTGGGAGTACAAAGTTTATCATGGAGTACCAGTTACTGGAAGGTCTCACCTCAAAATCGGAGTCATTAAAGCCGTATACAATATTCCAGCCCAGCTGGAGGAACTTCCTGCGCTCCAGGAGGATGCTATGGAAGAAGCAGAGAGAGAAGAGCAGACGGCGGTAGCTGGAGGTCTTGGTGCAGCGGGAGAACTGAGGCTCTGTGATCAGTTGGTAGAGACGCTTCATGTTGGCGCGGAGACCCTGCACGACACACAAAATTTTAACAAAGCTCAGTTTATGTATTTCATGATAGGATAGGACTTTTGTGGTCAGGAGGTAAGAGGTCACAGGCAGCAATCTGGCCATTGAATTCTAGCTGACCTCCAACATCTCTATATAAAGCTGATGTGATATCTTCCAGATACAGGTCAGGTTCTGCTGCAGGTTAGCCACAGCCACAGTCTCACCTTAGGCGGTTCAGTGGTCATCTTGATGCTGGCCTGCAGGATGGAGATGGGGAACTCCGGGTGCGGGCTGGAGCTGAGCCACAGCCTAAAGTTTGGGTGCGGATTCTCCACCTGAAGCTGCTCCACCAACTTGTCCAGCTGTGGCATCCAGGAAAGAGAAAGGTGACAATTGGCCAGGAACACCCAGTGACCTAAAAATGTAAAATATATCATTAATAAGAACTGCAGTCTAATAGGAAAAGCAATGACGAGCTGAAATGTCAAATACAGACAATAAACTGAACTCCCAACAAATAACTATGTACAACTGAAGCCCCTATAAGGTAGAAGCTTGACTTGCCAAAGGCTTTGTATTCCTGCATATGTTTGGTAAATCTTAATACAAAAAACATAGTATATACATTTATATGCTCATTGTGTGGATCATGCATATCTAACACTGATTTATAAATGGCCCAAAAAAAAAAACAAAGTGGGAAACCGATTTACTTTCAGATGCTCTATCAGTACAAGGAAAATATTTATTGTCAAACTGTAGAAAAGAATCATAATTGCAACAGCAAAGTCTGTCTAAATCACAACAAAAATGTAAAACTAATACTTGTAATAATACTAAATTACCGCTAGATGGCATGACAGATCACAGAATATAAATCCATCAATAATGTCCCCCAAATTCACACATGGGGAGGTGTTACTTTTATAATTATCTGTACACACAACACCTCACTGGTATAGGTGTCAATATATGTATATGGATAATTACTATTTCTGATACATAAAATTACTGCTATAAAGCAGTGAAAAGTGATGATTGCAAATGATTAAATATTCCTTTTCTCTGTTCATCTCATTGGTATGTAAAATATATAGCATAAAATATACCATGCTACATTGCATCAGAAGCTGCACAGATTCTCTTGGTCAGGCTTGCTTTCCTCTGTGCACATGCATAAAGTTCCCCATTTATCTATATTGCAAGGACACCAACCCCTGCAGAATGAATGAATAAAAGGAGCAGAACCAAGGATCCAGGCCTGAAGACTTTTTCCGTAGAAGCTGTGCTGCTCCTAAAAGGCCATAAACTCTGTCTGACTCCTTATACCCCATGGCATTATCCTATCTCACACGCGTGTAAATGACACCCTTATAGTACAGTAAGGTTAGTGCTGGTAGCAGCCATATTGCATTGGTTCGGTCATATGCAGGACAGTGGGTGAGCTGCATACATTAGAAGAAAGTATTCTGTTGCTTATTGTCAGTGCAGCTGTCACACATCTTTTTGAATTAGGATTCTGTTCTTAGAAGTTATAATTGTGTAGCAAATCTATTGGAGCAGAGGGGAAATTCTGACTATAGTTCCACATTAAGTGGTGGGTTCACCTTATTGATACGCCTGTTTTTAGTTTAACCTCTGGTGTTGTTGCAAAGGTGATTGGATGAAAAAATCAATGGAACGTTTTGTATCAGCCGTGCTCTGTTCTCTGTGACTCCTGTGTGTGTATGATGTAAGATGGAGCAGATCTGAGCCTCACCTTCCTTCACTCCTTCTTTGATCATGCGGGTAGCAATGGGGGCCTGGCCTTGTCCCAGGGACAGAGCCTGGAAACGCTGCGACATGCCACACTGCTCTGCCAGTTGTAGAAGCGCGCCTGTGGGATCCACGCCTGGGGAGAGAACGAACACCAGGGGGGAACGAGGAAGGGAGTCATCAACCACCTGCAAGAAATAAAGAGAAGATGGTTATGGCACTGGAACAGCTGTAAAATGTCAGCTCACATCGAGTGATTGTCAGTTAGTGTACTGCTAATACTGATCAACACGTTTCCTAGTGTTATACGCATTGCCTATGGTCTATTAGTGTGCCATGACAATCACCTCCAAATGTCTGAATTTCTGTCCAACTTTCCCAATCAAGTGCACTGGGCGGTGGGGGGGTTGGTGGTGTGTGGGTGTCAGAATTAGGTAAAACTGATGCTTTGCCATGCAAGGTCAAACCACAGGTCACATTTTAGGTTTAATATGAGACCTAATCTTTGGGGAAAGGGATACTCAAATCAACAAGGACACTCTAATATCCAATAAGGGTATTATAATAGGTACAGAGGTACTCTAATATGTGAGAAAATAGTACCAGAGGTAAATAATAGCAGAGGTACCGTAACTAATGAGAAAAGGGGTATTCTAATTAGTTGGGACAGAGTTACTCTAATGAATGTGAACAGGGGCACTCTAGTAAGTGGAGAACCTGCAATTATTGAGAGAAGGGGTGACCTAATTAATTGGAATTAAGATACTCTGCTTAATGAGACCAGAGATACTTTAATCCACCGTACTTAAATCAATAAGAAAAAGGTACTCCAATGGATGAAAATAGGGGTATTCCAATAAATGTGTACAGAGGTACTCTAATAATTGAGAAAATGTAAATATGAATTGGAACACACTCAAATAAATGAGAACAGGGATCCGTAATCAACTGGGACAAAGCTACTCTAATAAATGGGGATAGGAAACTGTAATTAATGGGAAAAGGGGTACTCTTATCAATAGGGACAGAAGGATTCTAATCAATAACAGAGGTGCTCTAATATTGGTAAAACGGGTATGGTAATCAATGGGGATTGGGAGGTGCTCTAAATAATAACAGAGGTACTCTAACTAATGAGGACAGAGGCACAGTAATTAATAACAGGAGTAGTCTAACCAGGTTTTTGAAAATGCCCAAAAAAAAAGTTCATCTTGGTTACCCATTATTTCCCCCTACTCACTGCTCTCATGTCCAGTACAGGTGGCTCTGTGAACTTAGATCCCAGGTTTTTGATGATGAAGGCAGTGACACAGAATGCCACCCTATCCTGGCGCAGTGAACGGACGATCAGCATTCTCTGCACCTCGGTGCAGGCATTTTCCCATTCTCCTGCAAAAAAAACAGTGTCTTGCATTAGAAAATATACACAGTGGTACACTGCATTAGGTCAGGCCTACAAAACCAACTAATAAATCACTGTACATATAGGAAAAATGTTGTATCACAGTTGTGTTCTTGTAATAAAAAAAAACCTTAACAATGCTTTCAAGCTACAGCAATCATACAAAAAGAACAACATTCACTCAGAGTGAACATTAGTTTGCAGCAGCATAGCTGTGGTTTAATATAAATAAATACCAGCACCCACTGCAGTACCTGGAAGGCAAGCGTTCTCAGGTTCCGGGCTCGTATACCACTGGTGCCAGTCACGTGGGTACTGCTCAAATGAGTTCATTATGCCATGGAAATTGGTCAGTTTGTCAAGTTCTGTTATGTTATCCCAGTTGGCATCAGAGAGCCAACCAGAGCATGGGTTATCCATTTGTTCTTCTCTGTCCAGCACCTGTGAATGAAAGACATACCATCAGTATTTTATATAAAACTCACTCAATGACTAATGTTACACTTTATTACTGGAAAAAAAATGTTATTCAAAGCATGGCAGAGCAGGGAAATACTCTCCGGCATGCACAAGTTAGTCCTTCAATGTTTGGACATAGGAAACAAACTCTAAATTAGTACTGGGGATAAAAACAGAGCTGTTTCTGTCACATTTGCGAAACATAAATGAGGATTTTTTAGCCATCACAATGGTGTGCTGCTCGCCTACTTTTTTTCCACATTACAATTGGTGCCTCTGGGATACCTACCACTCCTCCTCGCAGAAAGAAGTTATATTCATCCATATTAAGTTTTCCTGCCACCTCCAGGATCTTGGCGCACATCTGGAAACTGAACAGGAGCTTGTGCCTTTCAAAGAGAGCCCGACATGTGTACCTGGCAAGACAAAAAGAATGTTGTCAATATAACATCTCCAAAATTATTATGATTAATTTTAACTTAATATAGTAAATAGAAAATTCTATTTATGTATATTTGATAATTTATCTTGCAGCCAGCCCCTCGCTGGATCAACACATTTTTCTAAGACAGGTTTACTATAAAAAAAAAGACTAGGAAAGTAGGAGAGGGCAGATCACTCACATTGCAGAAATAAAATGACACCTCTTCTTTCTTTCATAGAAAAAGTAATAGAATATCAAGGATCATAGAAAAAAATACCATGCGGACAGTGCTGGGCTTTCTTTTTTTCGAAAGCCCAGGATGCTTTTTAAACTTGCGTCATAGTTGTATCCTGTTATCTGTCAAATAAAGAACTATACAAAATCTCAGTTGGCCAAAAACTTATACTTTGATTGTACTGTGAAGCTAATATACAGCTGTAGGGCTTCTTGCAGTCTGATACATATCTACTACGATACGTTCTCACCTGTAGACGGCGTATGTGTGATACTCATTGAGGTTGGCAATCCTTTCATCCAGGTTGGAGCTGCGTTTGCTCTTGTCGATGCTCAGGTGGAAAAGGTCAATATAGGAGTCCAGAGAGAACTGGTACATAGGGTCAATCCTCCCGAGGTCATTCAGGACAAAGAAGAGAAGAGAGGCCCTCTGGGCACAAGGACGGTACGCCTAGGGGGAGAGGATGGATAGATGAGGGGATGATGTACCGCATAGCAGATGGCAACCATTACCTATACAGGATAGGTGACTGTAACACTGAAAGTGATCATATCAAGTCATGTATTAAAATATATGTAAACCCTGGCTATGACATTTCTCCCTTCCAATACAACTCTCCATATCTGTAAAACAAATCCAGCCATCGCATCTAAGAACAGATACGTTGCTATATATGACATTTCTCTTCTTGGGTTTAGTTTCATTTGGAAGTGGAAGTAAGCACAAAGTGTTTCTTTTTAGCAAGCATATATAAAGGGGTGTAATGAGGGAGACATGGGGGGACCCATTAGGTGAGGGCTAGGCTGAGGAGCTGCCAGGGTCACTCTCTGCCACACATTCCTGCGATGCTACATGTCTCTGCCCATGGGAGTGGGTGCAGATTGCTGCCCTTGTTCTCACCCCCACCAGTTACACTGTTGTGATTGAATGGGGAAGAGAAGAAGGATAGTGTACCACAGATGCAGTACTGCTGAAAGTGATGTAGAGAGGTGCAGGAACACCTGGCAGGCGGTCCTCTTGGTAGGCACAAGCAACTCCCCCAGCAGCCATGACAAGGGGAAACCATAGAGGTGGCCCATTAGGAGGTTTGCTGAGGGGGCCTCGTACTTTTACTTGAGCATTTGCATATATAGCAAAGGGCAAAAGGTTTTTTCCCAAAGACATAATGAGCCTGATATATTAAAGCTTTCCAAGACTGGATAAGATAATCTGTTATGGGAGAACCTGGGTGATCCAGTAAACCAATATTGTGCCTGCTATGGATGCCAGGGGCTTAGGCAGACTGTGAAAATTGAAACGGTTTGATGGCAAACCATCATCATAGTATATAGAATGTACATTGAGTCTATAATAATGTATATTGTCTATAATGTATATAGAGTCTGGAATGGCAAACATCAAGGAGCTCTACTAGATAGCAGCAGTGAAAACTTAGCTTATGGTCACCTCTCTGGCTAAATCAATCTTCTCTTCCGTCTCTTCACTGCTCTCTAACTGCTCGCTGACTTCAGTCGCCGTCACCTTCGAGGTCTGCAGAGTGTTCGCTAGTTGGACATCATCCAGAAGAGATCCGGTTGCCTCATTCAGCAGCCTGTGAGACCATTACATTATTTAGAAGAACAATTAGAAGACTAGAACCTAAAAAAGGCCCTGCTATGCCAGAGTATTATACTCACCTCTGTGGTGACCTGTATCTACCTTCCAGCACTGCAACCTTGCAGTCTTCAGCATTAGACACTTCCAGGAGTGTCAGATGGGGCATCATTTGGGCACTGTTGCTCCATCTTTCCACCCCTACTTAGCAACATGGAGGTAAAAAAGGAAAAAGAATTTGGGACACTACTGCCCACCGCTAGAGATATAGAATAATGAAGAGTCTGGTGGAGGCTGCAGTGCTGGATTGTAGGGAAAGTAGAAGTCACAAGCCATCAGAGATATTAATATATTACCATTGAAGGCAACTTCCTTTTTTTACCCTGACAGGGTCACTTTAGTAGGTATAACACTCTCTGTATTCATATTTTTAGGATGGGGCAGCTCAAAGATCACATAACATTTATTATCAGTATTTGTATGCTTGTAAAAAGTTCCCGAAGTATCCATTGTGTTTTACCAAAGCTATAAAGATAATAAGAGGACATTTACAAGGAGAGAAGGGAAAGAAATACCTGGCCAGGGAAAAATTGTCCTGCAAGTTGTTTATAACTGCATTATCTTGTATAGATTTTGGGACCTGTGCCAAAGGGACTAGCTCAGTGTTCTGTGCACAGCACTTTAGTATTTGTCAGAGCTATATAAATTTATAGGAGTAGTGTGTGACTGTGGGTGGATATTAGAGTGCAAGCTCCTATGGTACAGAGACTGATTCTCTGTAATTGGCTCAGGGTTTGCCTGTCCTGCTATGCCGAAGATAAGATTAACAGATGCTATTTATAAAGCAGACTGTCCCGTCAGTGTCCCTGTGATGTCTGGGTTAGGCTGTGTGTATCCCCACCTGAGAATCTCATCCTCCAGTTCTTGCAGTTTGCGTTTCCCAGCTGCAATGTTCAGGACCAACGATTGTTTCTGTTCCTCAAGCTCCGGGCGCTCTTTCCTCACCACACTGCCCAGTAGCTGATCTTCCAGGCCCTACAAAGACAAAAAGAATGGAGAATGATCCAGAAAGACTGCATAAATAGCAGATAATATGATACTGATACTGAATCCACCAACCCCTCATTCCATGCACACAGATGGGGGTCACAGAGTATAGGAATTTGTTCTATCAGAATATAACTTAGGCTCCTTTGGTAGAGATCCCTGCCAGGGTTAGTATAGACAATGCAGAGGGTATAACCAATTTATGGATAAATTACTAGATGGAGCTATCAGTGTCTCTCTGCTAATGTATTGGCCACACAATGCCTACTAGCAATAGGTTGGTTGGCTCATAGACTGTGGCTGCAAAGGAGAGCCTGTGTTTGTGTATCAGGCACACATGGCTGATCCTGGTACATAATTATGAATTTTATACCATATGGCCAAACTTAGGGAGACACCAAACCATCACACCTACTTATAAGGCCAAAAGTATGTGGACACCTGACCTTCACACCTTTCAACAAGGCCGAAAGTATGTGGACACCTGACTATCACACCTACCAAAAGAGCCAAAAGTATGTGGATGCCTACCTTCACACCTTCATAGAGAGATGTGGATACCTGACCTACCTATATGGGCAAAAGTCTGTGGACACCTGGCCTTCACACCTACCTATAGAGCAAAAGTATGTGGACACCTGACCTTCACATCTTCCTATAGAGCCAAAAGTATGCGGACACCTGACCTACCTATAGAGCCAAAAGTCTGTGGACACCCGACCTTCACTCCTACCTATAAGACCAAAAGTTTGTGGACACCTGATCTTCACACCTTCTTAAAGAGCCACAAATGATTGAGTTCAGGTGTTTCCAGTGAAGGGTACTTTATAACATACTAAGACACTTTAGATAATTTTACCCCTTGCAGTAATGAGTTGTGAAGGACCTAATATGTTCTGACCTGAATGTGGCCCTATGTACAAAGACATGAGTTGATGAGCTTAGTTTTGAGAAACAATAGTGTCATGACCACAACGCTACTGAACACCTTTGGGATAAATTGAAATGCCAATTAGTAGACAGGTCTTTTCGTCAAAGAATGCTTGACCTGTGGCACAGAAGAATGGAGGTTCTTATAGCCACAATGGGAGGGCCAACTCCACATTAATAGACATGGTTTTGGAATGGGACGTCCAACAAGCCGCCATGTGTGCGATGGTCACATGTCTACAAACCTTTGGCCATACAGTGTATAAATAAAGTTTACCAAACATTACCAGGTATTGATGATCAAGTTATTCTCTTTAAGCATATGTTCAGTAATCATATGCAGAGCCAGAAAATATCCAATAGAAAATGTTGGTAGAATAGTTACAGGCAGATTTTTCTGGTAAATGAATGTTATTGCCTCTAAGCTCTTTGTTGTTGTAGAATGTAGCATGCTCTGTCCATTCTACTCTACAAACAACCATCACTCTAACAAAATAAATCCACTCTTTAATCCTAATAACAGCACCCCTGCTGTGGGAAAGAGACTGTGGGGTTTTGTATTTGGAAATGCCTGAACACAATGGGGAAAATGGGATTAAACAGACAATGTGAGTCTTAAAAGAAACTTTTTTCATGCCTTGGAAAATCTCATTACTTTAGCCTTGGTTACATATGCCAGCGTCTGGCTGGAGGGTTATAATATATAGGAGAAAGGAAACACATTTATTCAAACATGGTTTACCGATACCAACAGAAATAAAATGGAACAGCCTTTCTAGAAGAAATCACTTACCTGCTCTTTTACGGCAAAATTGACGATGGTGGTCTGTGAGCTGATCTCCGGGGTGTAATGGGGGTTGGAGAGTTTTGTTGTGATGTAGAACCGGAATTCTGGATTGTAGGTAACATCCTTATCGCCCAACCGAATCTGAAGTTTTCCTCCTGTTCAATACACAAAAAACTTTCCTTTAGAAGTTGATCATATTTCAGAGGAAAGTCTTAAGAATGACTGGTTTTGGGCCAATTGCCTCCCCGCTGTTGTTTTCTTTCTGAATTACTTACCCACTTTGGCCACAGCCTTGTTAAGAATGGGTGCTAGTGATGGGTCCAGATCCTCCTGGATGTTCTGTAGAAGGATGGGTGTCCCAAACTGTACAGCCTGTTCCAAGGTGCGCATGAAATCCGGCATCTGAAGGTCGATGACTTTAAGACCCTAGATGAAAAAAAGACAGAATTGTCAAATTCTTACAAATGTTAAAGAAAGAGGAAGTGGTGGTCAACCTCTTTCCTAATAAGGAAATAGGTTTAGGCTATTCATAGCAAAATGGGACCCAGATGAAAGGACCTGGTAGATGATCGTACCCTTACACATAATCCAAGCTAAAGGTAAAGATTGCCCCATCCCAACACATGAGATCCAGGGCAAGAGAAGAGGAATATGACCCCATACCAGCATACTGTAAGAGATCCATGCTTGAAGAACTAGAAGATGACCCCATCCCAGCATATTGTATGTGATCCCCGCTGGATGAATTAGAAGATGACCCCATCTCGGCATATTGTATGTGATCCGGGCTCGATGAACTAGAAAATGACCCCAACCCAGCATATGTGATCCATACAGGAAAAAAATGGAAGATGACCCCATCTTAGCACATGCAATGCAGGCTTGAAGAACTGGAAAATTAGCCTAGCCCACCACATGTGATCCTGAACTGAGGAACTGTAAACTCACCACATCCCAGAACATAGGATTCAGGGTTTCAATAAATTTAAGTAAGATGGGAACATAGAAATTGATAGAAACAAATATTTATGAGCTTACCTTAGCTGCCTCCATACTTTTGATCCATTTGCTGGCTTGTCCCTGTGGATCTACCATCAGTGGCCACCTGAAAAAATGAATGGCATCATGGATTAAGGAGAAGGCTAATTAAGGGTAGCAAGAGGTTTAAAATACAGCACTGGTTCACTTTAATTACAGCGTCAGACAACAGATATACAGTGTTTGGTTAGGGTGTGGAAGGAAGTCAGAACAGCAAAAGAAGCCCACAGGGACACTAAAGGAATATACAAGTTCCATGTAGAGATGAAAGGGGAATAGAAATTGAGACCCAGGCACTGCAAGGTCACAAGATGTAACCACTGATCCACTGCACTGGCCATACATTCCACCCCCTGACTTATTTGTCACAGTGATGGCCAAGGGGAATGCAGGGCGCTGATGGTATTACCTGTTGCCACGTGTAACGATGACACCATTATCGCTGGAGAAACTGTCAGATGGAAGGCCCTGCAGGTTCCACTCACGTATCATGGTGGGGCTAGACAGAAAGGTGGACAGCGAGAACTCTGGGGAGCAGGGTACCAGGGTTTCCTTGACCTAGTGGAATAAATAGAGTCAGAAAGGAACATAGTATGAAAACTAAGCCGTTCTAAAATGCTTCAAATATATGTAGTTATCTGACATATCTGAAATATATCTAGTTATTTGACAAAGAATTTATCCTTTTAGAGTCTTGTTTGTTGGATTTGTTCCTACTATTTCTAGAATCATGAATTTCTATTGGCATGTTAAAACAACTCCATGGTTTTTATAGTTGCTGAATGTCCAAATCCAATAAGCTCAGAGTTGGAACTTTGTATACAGAAAAAAGTCACCTCTTTGATCCAGATGGTAAGTATTTCATCACGGTAGTTGGAGAGGAAAGGCCCCATATAAGACAAGAAGGCCGAGGCCAGCAGACAGTCACCGACTAGGAAACCCAAATCTTCTTCTAAACCCTGTGAAAAAGAATTGTGTAAAGGTAACCAGACACCCAAATAACTAACACAGACATAGGATGGACCCCTGCATACAAGCTTTATAAAAGAGATGCCTGTGGGTGTTTGGGAAACCCACCATCACCAGCTCAGTGCATATTACCATAGTCACTGACTTCCACCTAATATTAAATGATAACCTTAGGGTGGACTTTCTCTTTAAGAAGACTGGAGACTGGCAAATATTGAATAAGACTCACTTTGACTGTTTCTTCCCATCGAGATTTTTCCCCTGCTAGTCCTGTCACCAGGGTGCCTGCTCTTTGCAGCTTCACCTCCATCAGCTCTGCTTCGGCCCGTAGCTCTTCTTTTTGCGCCAGCTTCTCATCGTATTGCATTTTTAGCTGCTCCAAGCGTTCACCCACCTGCCACAAAGAAAAATATGAATAGATTAATTAGTTGGATGCTATCTGGGTAGAAAAAAAGGGACTTGATGCCAATGTGTTACCAGGAAATCGATCATAAGGACGATACTTTTATCCAGAACACATGGCAAACTTACCTAGGTCCCAAAACTTAGACCAAAACTTTGGCTTTACCTATTAGTTATTGCCCAATCCTTCACAAAATCTTTTAAAGTTTCAAATATAGAAGAGGAGGGTTATATTCTCTGTCTGTGTCCCCACTGGGGAGGATTCTCCTTATTTCCCATCCTTGACACCAGGGCAATAATTGATAGGAAATGGAAAAATTTCTCTTTATTTCCTATCTGGCACCCTGACACTAAGACAGAACATGTTAGAATTCCTCCAAACAGCAACTCAAACAGAAACAAAACCTGACAGAGGTTCTAATCTTTCCTACTAAAAAAGTAAATTTTTAAGGTTGCCCCCGTCAGCCACTTTAAAATAAAAAAAACACCCCTGTTGCTGATGGGAGTCTTGCAGTGGTGTGAGCACCAGATTCAGGATAATAGCCTGACTGTCATGGGGCATCACATCATCACATTACTAATATCAATTATGGGTGTACACTGTAGCCCTGCCCTAGCTACCCATATCTATGAGCTCTTTGGAAAGTAAACTATGACCGGCTGGAGTTACTAAACTGTGGGTAGTAAGTAACATGGGGTATTATGCAGTAAAGGCTGCAATCAGTCATTGTATCATATAAGGTTGGAGAACATGTCAGGTAAAATAGACTGAATGCTGTTGGAATTGAATGGAACCCCTAGAAAGGTGGGTCAGGTGACCCAGAATGTAAGAGAGAACCTGTTTATCCATAAGAGACCCATCAGACCCCAATGATAGCCTTTTCATCTGCCTGGTCTAGCTCCATGGCTCAGTAAACCTCTGGGTCTGGGTACCCGATAGCACAATGAGTAATTGTAGTCAGGTAATTAGCTGTGGGTGGATGGCATAACACTGCCAACATCCAAAGGAAAGAATTCCATGTAGTTCACAATTGTCAATTCAGTGACAATCTTCCAGATACATCCTTCTTCCTAGGACAATAATTGAAGCTGGGCATTCTTGGTATGTGCATGGGTCCTTTCTGCTTTAGCCCAGTGCCTCTCTTACCAGAAACAGGGCATACACCCCGAAGGTCTGCTGTGTTGCTATATTGCATGGTAGGAGAAATAACCTCTACATTATTTGGTGTAGTACGAGGAGGTGCTGAGAAGTTCCTGGCTTTGCCCCCTTCCAGATGAAATAGAAAATAGAGTGTGGGGGCATATGACAGCCTAATATCATAGTATGTAACTGTGCAAATATCAGGTCTTTGCGTTTCTTAAAACTGTAATTTCTTTTAGTGAGAAGCTGTGATGGCAGAGGCACAAGCAAGTTTCAATTCGTTAAGAGTTACAGGCCGTCATGAAGTTTTTGTTTTTTCCATGGAAAGTCAGCAAAGGACATTCAGAGTCAGATTTTACAAACACTGGGGGAGAAGTGTCCTTCTTACAGCACTGTCACAACCTGGATATCTCGTTTCAAGACCGGGCATTTCACCGTTGAAGATGAGCCCCACAGTGGCTGACCCGGCAAACTGCGATGCTGTCCATGAGCTGATTATTGTGGATCGGCGAATATCTGCAAAAAAGATAGCCCAGATACTTGACATCTCACGGGAGCGTATTGGGTTTGTCATCACCACTATCCTAGACATGCCCAAGCTTTCAGCGAAGTGGGTGCCGAAATGTTTGAACATTGATCAGAAGAAGGAACGAGTTGAAGCATCCAAAGCCGTTTTGGCCCATTTTGAAGCTGCACCGGACTTTTTGGCTAGGTTAGTGACTGAGGATGAAACCTGGCTTCACATCTATGATCCTAAAACCAAGGAACAGTCAAAGGAATGACACCACAGCGGTTCCCCGCAGCCGAAGAAGTTCCAAACCCAGAAATCAGCAAGTTATGGCATCCGTTTTCTGGGACAAAGACGGTATTCTGTTGGTGGACTACCTATCTCAGGGCTCTAGTATCACCAGGCAGTATTATGCTAACCTCCTGGACCAGCTGAAGGAGGCAAATAAGATGAAAAGCAGTGGAAAGTTGACCAAAGGGATCCTTTTTTTGCAGGACAATGCACCTGCGCATGCATCCAACGTTGTGGCTGCCAAATTGAACACCCTGGGTTTCCAATTGGTCCACCATCCCCCCTACTTACCTGACCCGGCCCCTTTGAACTATTATCTGTTCCCAAATTTGAAGAAACACCTGAAGGGGCAACGTTTTGAGGACATTTCTGACGTTAAAGGTGAGGCTGAGAGTTGGTTTGCAGCCCAACCAAAGAACTTTAATTTGAACAGTCTAGAAAAGCTGCAACTATGCTGTACCAAGTGCATCAGTCTCAGGAGGGAATAAGTTGAATAAATGTGTTATTTCATAACTCTGGCTTTTTTCTTTCTGGGCAAAGCCAGGAACTTCTCAGCACCCCCTCGTACTACATTTACTGTCATTTCACAATGTCCATTTGCAGTACAGAAGGGCATTGTAATTTCTGTACATGCAAAGTAAATACTTGAATGTCTGTTACCTCTCTGAGTTTATTCTGAGCCTCAGCCAGTGATGCCTGCTTCTCCGCCAGCTGTGCCATGGCTGCATTCATGCGAGCCCTTTTAGGCTCTACCACACGGTATATCCGGCCATACATCTGCCAAGAAAGAAAAGATGCAACCATGAAAAGGAGACTAGGAAAGTCAGAATGTCCCTCAAAATTCACAAATGTCTACCAACATTGGCCTCACCCTTGGCATTCCCATTGATTCATGATAATGTACTCACCTCCATGGCTCGCACCCACATGCACAGAGAGCGGGCTGCCAGAGATACCCTGCCAACGATATCTGGCTGGAAGTCTGGCAAGACGCAGTATTGACCGATCTTTTTCAAGACCCGCTCGGAGATATTGTCCTTGTCAAAGTGGATCAGCTGTTTGATAAAATTGGACTCCCCTAGACAACGAAAAAGCCACATATATAGGACATGTGAAAGGTCCACATACAGTATCTCTCTGGTCTCCATCAACTACTTCAACCTATTCCAGCCATACCTAGTTGTCTTTTAGCCTCGGCCCAGGTGGGTTCATTCCCTCTCAGGATCATTACAGCTTGCATGACTGTCTCTACCAGGGCTGGTGGGCGCCCATAGGCTTTGATTTCTGTCAAGTCCTTCTTGTTCAGTGTCTCCAGGGCCTATGAGGAAACCGGTGGAGAAATCTCAAATGCAAAGAAATCAATGTATCAGAAATGTATTTTACCCTAAAAATGAGTTTTTTCATGTACAGTTTGGTCCATAAATATTTGGACAGACACAACTTTTTTCTAATTTTGGTTCTGTACATTACCACAATTAATTTTAAATAAAACAGATGCAGTTGAAATGCAGGCTTTCAGCTTTAATTCAGTGGGTTGAACAAAAAAATTACAAAAATATGTGAGGAACTAAAGCGTTTTTTTTTACACAATCACTTTGGGGCTCAAAAGTTGACTCAAAGGCTATTTTATGGGCTGGTGTGGGCAATTCCTTTGGTATGTCATTATCAATTAAGCACAACATGCTGTCAAGGGAGCTCACCGTGCAGGTGAAACAAGCCATCCTTAGGCTGCAAAAACAGAAAAAAACTATCCTAGAAACTGCTACAATATTAGGAGTGGTAAAATCTACAGTTTGGTACATCATGAGAAAGAAACAAAGCACTGGTGAACTCAGCAACACCAAAAAAACCTGGATGTCTACAGAAGACAACAGTGGTGGATGACCGCAGAATAATTTCCATGGTGAAGAGAAACCCCTTCACAACAGCCAACCAAGTGAACAACACTCTCCAGGAAGTAGGCAGAGGGTGCACTGCAAGGTGCAAGACACTCATAAGCCTCAAGAATAGAAAGGCTAGATTGGACTTTGCTCAAAAACATCTAAAAAAGCCAGCACAGTTCTGGAAAACCATTTTTTGGACAAATGAAACCAAGATCAACCTTTACCAGAATGATGGCAAAAAAAAAGTACAAGGAATGCGTGGCTCATGATCCAAAGCATACCACATCATCTGTAAAACATGGCAGAGGCAGTGTGATGGCTTGGTCATGCATGGCTGCATGGCTGTCAGTGACACTGAGTTCAAGACTACATGCTGTCATTGCCAGCAAAGAGTTTTCAAGCAAGTATTAGAAATGAACATTTTATTTTCAGCTTTTTAATTTGTCCAATTACTTTTGAGCTCCTGAAATGAAGTGATTGTGTGAAAAAAAGTCTTTAGTTCCCCACATTTTTATGCAATCTTTTTGTTCAACCCACTGAATTAAAGCCAAAAGTCTGCAGTTCAACTGCATCTGAGTTGTTTTATTTAAAATTATTTATGGTAATGTACAGAACCAAAATTATAAAAAAGTTGTAGCTGTCAAAATATTTATGAACCTAACTGTAAAACCTCATTTATTGGCTCAGTGAAATCCCTACAGCATTTGGTAGTCAAGGGCAAGGGAAGACACTGGATCTGTGATTAGATGGCTATGGCTTTTTCTATGGCTAAGGATGTCTTCTCTCTTTGTTTTCATTGTGTCTTCACACTTATTCACAGTAACACTGCGAATATTGCAGAATCTGCAGATTGTGTTGAGCTTGGTCAACCAGAGCAATAGAAGACAATGAAACTGTGGTAAGACTTTCTCTGTGGCCCAAAAATGTCTCCCTTTTGTTATCATCACATTCTGTCACTTTATATGAGCTAAAGCTGCAAAAAACTAAAAGGCTCAGTTTACCCAAGACTAGTTTTGATAGATCCTGGACAGCTGAACCAAATGACAGTCTCTTCTGTCTTTCAGGACACTATATTGGTGGAACCCTGTGTGCAGTACTGTGCCTATTGCCATCCTTGTTGGAATTATTTAATATATATCGTGGAGATTGTAACAGAAAGCCAATAACATAGAACAGAATGCTCAGTGGGTTTAATTCTTCCATGTGCAAATGCGCTTTTGGCTGTAGAATGCCCTGGAAAAGCCACAAGGTTGGGACACCAAAAACTGGGATCAGAGCTGGGAATTTTGGGGAGACTTCTTATTAAAGTTCAAGAAGAAAAGTTGGACCTTACCCTCATTGCCTCCTCTAGAGCAGGAAGCGCTTCCTCCAGGTCTTTCTGTGCGTTGTCTGCCAGAGCTTTACACTTTATCTCCTCCGCTCCGATCTTCTCGCTGTGGGCTGTGACCGTCTAACGGAAACACATAGGGAAATTTTTTTATTTTTTTAGAAAAATAAAAAAAAACACAGTTTAGCTTCAAAGTTAATGGGAGTCACAGAGGCCTAGTACAGACTGACCTTTTGCTGCTCGTCAGCCTCTCTCCTCTGCTGGACGATGATGACCAGATACTCCTCGCACTGCTTCTGGAACTCAGCTACTTTGCTTCTGGCAATGGCCAGTTGTTCGGACATCTTCTCCACCTTCTCTCGGGTCTCATCGATCTTGAAGAGCCCATTGCGCAGCTTGGTGGCCTTCTCCCCTAATTCTGAGCGTTTCTCATTCAGGAGACTGAGGTGGAAAAAAGATTTTTATAATGTTTAGAATAATCCAGATTTATTGTTAAAAGATGAACTGATCAGTTTAAAACATTTATCTGCTCTACGGGGAAAGGAAGTGGTGGCAGTTTTGCTCCTTTTTTGCAGTTGATGGAAACCACCATATTGAAATTCCCATCTCTTCTTCATATGTTTGGTGACAGGCAAATAATCTGAACTACCAAATTATTGGATGAGAGCAAAGAAATGATCAGGTAAATAGCAATAAAGGACTGACATACCTTTTGTACCGGGACACCACCTCCAAGTAACTGGTGGGGGTGATGTAGTTATGTCTCTTTAGTTCCAGTTTCATCTTGCGAGAGTACTCTGCTACCGAGCGATGCATGGTAACAAAGATCCTGGCCACCTTCCCATTTATCTAAGAAATAAGAGGACAGAGAAGGAAAAATTGGGATAAGAATTGGTCGAAATTAATGTTTATTCTATTAGAGCAGCCATTCTCATTCAGGGTTCCTCCAGATTGTTAAGGGTTCCTTGAACTGTGATTGGTTGACCTTCCATTTCATGGTTCCTGCAAAATTTCAGGTCCAGTCCCAGGTCCAATTGGCAGAAGCAACAGCATAATGACAATGAAATTTAAGCTGTTGCTAATTTAGAGAGCACTCTTTCCACTGACCACCATTGAAGGAACTTTCTTTACATTAATGTAAAGGACATTCTTCCCAATGGCCACCAATCTAAGGGGCATTCTTTCCAAAGACCACCAATGTAAGGGGAATTCTTTCCAATAACCACTTATATAAGGGGCATTCTTATCAATGACCACTAAGGTTAGAGGCATTCTTTCCAATGACCACCAATGTAAGGGGCATTCTTCCCAATGACCCCCAGTCTACTGGGCATTTTTCCCAATGACCACCAATGTAGGGGCAATTCTTCCCAATGACCATCAATCTAAGAGGCATTCTTCCCTATGACCACCTATGTAAGGGGCATTCTTCCCATTGACCAATAATCTAAGGGAAATTCTTCCTACTGAACACTGGTGTAAGAAGCTTTTCTACTGATACCTCAAAATATTTAATTTTGTTAGGGGTTCCCCGAGATCTTGAGGGTAAAAAGGTTGAGAAAGGCTGTTTTAGGGTCACACTAGGCTGATAGATATGAGTAAAACTCACCCCTTCCAAGTTTCCAAGTTCCACCCCTTCCAAATATCTCTCGGCCACTTCCAGAAGAGCTTCCTGTGGCCATTCGGAGAACCAGTCTATAGTAGTGCAGTTGACCAGTGCTGGATACTGACGAATGCGGTTCCTGCATCAGAAGAAGACACAAACATTGCGATCATAATAAAACACTGAAAGCCACCTTGATTGCTCTTTTATTATTAAATGCATTGTATTTTGCCAAAATCTCTCAAATTTTAGTGTATAATTGTTATCAATATGTGTGATATCAATACAGGTGATCTTTCTACTAATGTATAGGTTTGTGTTGGCAGGGATGAAAGACATAATAACAGATGAGACCATTGTGCATGGCTGCACCCCCATCGCCTTCATAGCCTGCAGCAGGTGACCCTATTATTAGTCATAGTCCTTAATAGTCCTTGTCCATACCCTAGAGTTCGATACTGAAATGTGAAAACAACGGACCTGACTGGAGAATATAGACTATCATAGAAGAACCTGATTGATCCAGCAATATTTCAAATCCTGGATCAGATCCACTACAGGTTTGCTGAATCACCCAGGTTCACCTATGATAGACTATCTTCTCTTTAGGAGAGCTTTTATAAATCAGCCTGAATCAAAGATATTTTGCGTGTGAAGTACAATCTCACCTGAAAGGGTCTCCCACGGGGCTCATACATAGAACGATGTGAAGATTGTTCCGCACTCTCTCAATCAGGAAGTTGAAAAGGCTCTCTGGATTGTCGGGGACACCTTCCTGTCGCGCCTTCTCTTGTAAAATGCTTCGGATCTGTAGAACGATAGACAAGAGCCAGACACTGAATGTAGATCTTTGTCTTGTCTAAATTACATTTGTATGCTCTGAATATAACCATTTGCCATATTTTTAATAAAATACTGATTTCACGTTTTCATCCTTTTTGTCAACATATTTTTAGCTCTTGCAGCCTCTTTACAGCCTCTTTACAGCCTCATCCCGTCTTCATGCATTTCAGCAACTGCTATAGATCAGACTGTGAAGCAAAGTCAATATGGCGTCCTTTGTTAAAAGTTTACTTTTGCAGGAATTAGCTTCATACTGTCAGTGTTGCTTTGCATCAGTAAGGAGGAGCACTCAATCCAAAGCAGAAGTAAAGAGGGGATCCTACACTAATACAAGACCAGCCTGCTGTCATTTAAAAAATACAGCCAGGGCCCACAAGCGGCAGTCAATATTGGGCTCTTACTGCAATACTCTCCACCTCTCAGGTGGCATACCACACAACACCTCTTTTCCAGAAGATGTTCTCAGTCTTTATGGTTTAAATTACTCTCAGCATTATTTAAACTTAATAACTGCGGTTGTAGGGTGTCAGAACCATTCTACTGAACCAGTGTCACCCTGGTACACTGGACTCACAGTGTAATGATGTATGATCAAGGACAGCCTACCACAGAAGATGATTGGAAAAGTACCTTTCATTTCATGTGGCCAGCCTAAAAATAAAAAAAAATGTACCAGAAATGAAGTGCAGAGCCCAGAGAGAGCATGGCACTACCTGGCAAAAACTAAAGCAAGTGACAGCAATTTATGTTTTATGCAAATTACTTCTCTATTTATTACAAGAGCAAACAATCCAAGTGAACAATATCCAACTTCTCCCATGCTGCTCCTCAAAGCTATGTCTTTTTTCTTCCATGTTGCAGCAGACCAGACTACCACTAGCAATGCTCAGATTGTTTGCATCAATTCATAATAGCAGTGCAGATGATACACAACAGGAAGGTGATATCGGTGATATAATTACTGCCTATGGTCCTGGTTAGGTTGAGATGTAGGCAGTAAGGCAGCCACTTTTGGCATTTTTGAAGAGAGGTGCACAAAGTAAGACCTGCCACCTAATCTGCTAAGAAGTTTGGGATAGGGATGGGGGGTTTATACTAAGACATTGTTTTGCCTTTTAGCACTATTTGGGGGTTGGTCCTGGTGAGTCTACTCCTGCTAAACGAGATAAGAAATCAAATAAACAGCGCCAGACCAAAAAGAGTCCAAGAAAACTTTTATCATTTATCAGATGACTGAATATTACAGTCAACACATTTCGGGGGTCAAAGCAATCCTCCTTCATCAGGGCTTAGATGTTGAGAGTGTACCTAAGTGAACCCTACACAGCAAAATAATATGAATAGATTGATGTGAAGGAAACACATATAATCTGAGAATAAATCAGCAGCATGCATTGTAGGGAGAGGCCTGCACACACAAACATACCTCCTCAAACTCATCCGCCTTGTACAGGTTGGGGACCTCTCCGGAGCTCAGGATGTTGTTGACGTCCTCCAGAAAAGACTCATCTGTGATTTGGGTATCAGTCAGGAGAAAGACAGATGGACGCCCGTCTACACCAGCCTGGCGGTACAATTTCTTAATGTCTGGGAGAGAGAAAAGAGCACATATGAAAGTAATGAACTTTAAAGAAAGACAAGGAGTAAAATATCATTGTATATAATAAGAATTTAAAGAGTAAAAAATGAAGACGGACACATTAGTTGGGTGGTGTCCCCCTTTCCTTTCCCTGATCTTTTCCCTATGCTATTTGACCCTTCCCTGATCCCTTTCCTATGTTTCTTCACCCCTCCCTGATTTCTTCCCTATGCCCTTTCACTCCTCGCTGATCCCTTCCCTAAAACCTTTCACCCTCCCTGATCCCTTCCTTATGCACCTTCTCCCCTCCCTGATGCTTTCTCCAAGACCTTTTACCCCTCAACCCCCTCTCTTTACCTACCTGCACTTTATTCTTATCTCTGTTTAGGGTGGCAATGCTTCCTCCCCATAGATACAGTACAGCAGGTAAGCTATGTCACTCTAGGCCAGGAAATGTATCATTGGTAAAATTATTGGTTGAGAATAAAAGGAAAAAATCAGAAAAATTAAACTAACCCAGCCACCATACCAAGGAACTGTAAGCAGCACTATGTATATTGGGTTTAGCTTTGCTTTAAAGAAAGCCTGTGCTGAATGAAACAATTGCTGGTCTCGGCCTGTAAATGCTACCTGGCAGTAATGTTGTTACCATTTATTAATCAGCTAATTAAACAGACAGGTGCTCTTCAGGTTTCTTCTTAGTGGGTCAGTCATTCCTCTCTTACCATCGTGGAACTCTTGTCTGCGATACCCACGCGTCACTTCCAGCTGGAAGACTTTGTATTCACAGATATAGGCTGCCAGTCGCGCAAGACTCTGCCGCCCACTACCCCCAATGCCAACCAATAACATGTTCCCTCTTGGCTGGCCAATCACACGCACGATTCTTGTCACTGCAAAAGAAATTTTAAAAATGTATTCAGAGCTCAAGCATCATCAATAAAAACATGTTCAATGAATAGAGAAGCTCAGGGGACAACACCAGCATCCCAAGCATAGCAGCCAATTAGAATTCATCTACTCCAATCTAATCACTGATTGGTTACAACAATTGGAATAAACAGTTCCAAGCTGTCAAAATGGGAATTGTTGGGAGTTGTAGTGTAATTACAGCAACTACCAGCAGAAAAAGCAAACAATTATACACAGTGTTTATAAACAAGAGAAATACAAAGCAACAATTGTTACTTTTGTATCTACTTTGTTTCATTATTCTTATCAAATGGATGATCTTCCATCTATATATGATGTCAGGTAAGGTGTCCATAAGTAAAAAAAAAATTTGTTTTAAATCAAATATGTTCCTTTCTGCTATTTTGGGCCAAAATGTATTTGATTTGTCCTCATAAATCCTTTATATCCTTTGCAGAGAACTGCATATCTATCCTGTGTCTGTGGCTACAATTCATTCTCTGTTCAGAATGTCTTCATTTGTAGCCACCCCATTGTTCTATATGACGCTTATAAGTATAAACACCCAAATTCATGATACAGTATTTTTTTAGGATGGAAGCTCATAGCAAAAAATGTAGAAATGTATATTGTTTGTAGAGGTTGTCACAGGTGTAATTAGCAGTTTGTCTGACACTGCATCCAGCACCTAGATGAAGACTAGAAAATCCGGAACAACAGTACTGTTGTCTGTCTTGCAAATATCAAAATTGCAACACATGCAGCCCTCTGGCTAAACCATTGCCAATAGGTTAATCATAGCGACTTTATATGGCTCTACATCCTTCTAGAAGACAGAGATGGTTACCAAGGGCCCCATGTTCCTTCCATTGGACCTCACAGTTCTTTGATCCCCAGAGCCAATGGCCCTGATTTATTAAAGTTCTCTAAGGCTGGAGAGGATACACTTTCATTAGTGAAGCTGGGTGATCCAGCAAACTTGGAGTTTGCTAGCAAATGTTTTCATTCCTGGACCAGATGTGTATCCTCTCCAGCCTTGGAGAGCTTTAATCAATCAGGCCAATTATGTCCACCCCATTATCTGTATATAGAATTGTTGGTGGTATTAATACTCAGAACATACCATGTTGGATAGCATCAGTGAACAGGATAAGTTTTTTGGCTGACGTTCCAGGCTGTTGAGTTTGTTCTTCTTGTTGGTTCATCATGAATTTTTTTAGAGCACCTAAGTCAGTGATGTCTTCATAGATGGGGGGCTCCCGCATGAAATCACCTGTGAGAGGTAAAAGGAAAGAATGTAAATATCCCAAGATTTGAGATTCTCTATGACCTCTTGGCTTCAACTCTGCAAGCTTCACTGCTCAGAGGTCACAAAGATTGAGTACTGTCACACTGAGACAGAATAAGTATTTCTGGCAGGATCCCCATGTAGAAATAAACAGCCATAACATCTAAGGAATCATAAGCTCCAATATGTTATATTTTTGTATCAATCAAGGTGTTTTAAGCTCCAATAAAATGCAAACTTGCAGAGCTGGTCTGATGCTGATTGGTAGTAAGAGTATATTGATACATAAAGCTCTTTGTTCTACTCTGCCTTTTGCTACCTGGTGCAGGTAACCAATTGGCTGGATTGTATGTTACCTACCAAATACAGGTGGGTGTTTGCTTGGGCACAGGTTGTGGTAAGTGAGGTCAAAGAGAGAGCCCAGTTTTTCGCTCAGGATCCCAGTAAAAGCTTCTATATCAAAGGAATCCACCAGACGATCAGAAAATACCCTGCAAGAAATGTTTAATAATTCAATGTTCAGGCTGGTCATGTGATGTGTCAGGTGCTCTCCCTCTTTGGCCTGGTCAGTTTGTTTATTTCCTATTCTAGCTAGGAACAAGTCATGGCTAGGGGCCTTTTTTATTAGATTTTACCAATGATGGGCTTCAATCTTACCATATATGATAGGTAGTGCAGGAGGCCAGCCTGACCAGATTCAAATTGAACAAATAGTGTGCATAGTGACCTACATAAGCAATCCATTCTATTTATGTGCAGTCAAGCAGGTTATGGTACTATATCACCGCTGGAAGATCATTGCACAGTCATATTGTATGGTGTATAGCCAGCATTACAAATGATCTGTTTCACTTGTCGTAAGGATCGGTGAATCGATGTGATGACTCCAGAATTCATACTCTCTGGGTAGTCACTGCATCCTCCTGGCTTTTTTCTGCAGCATCTCCCACTACCAGTTCCGAATAATTAGGTGGGTGTGATACAGAAATAACTGCTATAGACCACTGCCAGATATTATGTGACATTTCACATTCATCTTTTACCAGCTGCAGTGACATTTTCTGCCAAGTGAAGCGAGATATTTCGTGCTAAAAATACCAACTTGCAAAACTTAACACCTAAAGTGTTTGACAAAGTTTATCACTTAATATTTGTGTAAGTGTAATGTGTATGGTCTGTCAGCTGGGGTGGCTTGTCTGGTATGTGTTCACAAACAAAGTGAACAGTAACTGCAATCCGTAGTTTATGTTTAGTTCTTACTCACAATGGTTCTGCCTTGCTGAATCCGTTCATTTACTGCAATCCTACCAGACAGGGTTCATCTGATTATAGATAACATACTCCCTGCTGTCTCTAATGACATCATGTATCTACAATGCCCTGTTGCCATAAGGGGCTTGTGATCTTTGCTTAGGCAGTGTTCACATGTTCAATACTTGTCACTGGAAATAATTTTCCTGACCATTTCCACTGACAAAAGAGTGACAGATGACTGAAAGAGCACGGGAAAGCAGCTATTTATTTTCTGCATAGGATGACTGAAAGTGCTCAGAGTCTTTTTAACAATAGGAAGATCTGCTGAAATCAATAGAAACCTTTCTTTGGTTTATACTTTTGGGACTTTTTAGGTAACTTTTACAAATACAAAAAATTTTTAATACATTGTACAATCTCTCATTATTCTAAAACCAAATCATATATGCATTTCTGTCCTTTACGCGTTTCGCCATCAAGCTTCTTCAGAAGGACATTTCACCTTTTAAATTATACACTGTTTGGATACCATATCTGTAGAACTCTATACATAAAACCAAGAAAACAACTAAACAAAAACAAAAAAAATCTTGTTACAATAGTAAATAAATTTTATGTATCATAGATGGCAATTTACAATTTTTTTAAGAGCATGGAGGTGCAAATATTTTGAATGAAAATTTGATCTCCCCTGCAACATGTGGATCAGTAGAAACCTGCCTATTAGTAAAACATGAACATTAATATAAATAAGTCCCTATAAGTGAGTGTGTCATACCTGAAGCATTCATGTACCCAGAGCCGGGTCATACTGTGTTTTGTATCGTGTAGGTCACGGTGTGCACGTAACATGCCTTGGAACACCTGAAAAGGAGAATTCTAGGCATTATTGATGCTCATTTAGTTCTTTTTTTTCCAAAGCAAATGTGACAGAATATCCTCATATAAACACAAGGTAATGGGAAACACAAAATAGAATTGTGAGGTGTATCACTAGAGGGGTCACCCGCAGGAGGTCCTGATTACTCTATATAGATAGAATTGTGGGTTCACCATCACTAGAGGGGTCACCAGCAGGAGGAAGGAGGTCCTGATTACCCTATATAGATAGAATTGTGGGGACACCATCACTAGAGGGGTCACCAGCAGGGGGAAGGAGGTCCTTATTCCCCTATATAGATAGAATTGTGGGGTCACCAGCAGGGGGAAGGAGGTCCTGATTACCCTATATAGATAGAATTGTGGGGTCACCATCACTAGAGGGGTCACCAGCAGGAGGAAGGAGGTCCTTATTCCCCTATATAGATAGAATTGTGGGGTCACCATCACTAGAGAACACCAGCAGGAGGACGGAGGTCCTGATTCCTCTATATAGATAGAATTGTGGGGTCACCATCACTAGAGGGGTCACCAGCAGGGGGAAAGAGGTCCTGATTCCTCTATATAGATAGAATTGTGGGGTCACATCACTAGAGGGGTCACCAGCAGGAGAAAGGAAGTCCTGATTCCCCTATATACATAGCATTGTGAGGTCACCATCACTAGAGGGGTCACCAGCAAGAAGAAGGAGGTCCTGATTCCCCTATATAGATAGAATTGGGGTTACCATCACTGGAGGGGCACCAGCAGGAGGAAGGAGGTCCTTATTCCCCTATATAGATAGAATTGTGGGGTTACCATCACTAGAGGGGTCACCAGCATATAGGGGAAGGAGGTCCTGATTCCCCTATATAGATAGAATTGTGGGATCACCAGCAGGGGGAAGGAGGTCCTGATTACCCTATATAGATAGAATTGTGGGGTTACCATCACTAGAGGGGTCACCAGCAGGAAGAAGGAGGTCCTGATTCCCCTATATAGATAGAATTTGGGTTAACATCACTGGAGGGGCACCAGCAGGAGGAAGGAGGTCCTGATTCCTCCATATAGATAGAATTGTGGGGTCACCATCACTAGAGGGGTCACCAGCAGGAGGAAGGAGGTCCTGATTCCTCCATATAGATAGAATTGTTGGAAACACCATCACTAGAGGGGTCACCAGCCGGAGGAAGGATGTCCTGATTCCCTTATATACATAGCATTGTGAGGTCACCATCAATAGAGGGGTCACCAGCAGGGGGAAGGGGGTCCTGATTCTCCTATATAGATAGAATTGCAGTGCCCATCACTAGAGGGATCACCAATAGAAGGAAGGAAGTCATGATTCTGCTATATACATTGAACTTAGTGGTGAATCATGTTATCATTAAAGGGTTTACCAGCGGCAAAAAAAGAGGTCCCAATTTCCCTTTATAAACAGAATTTTTGTATGGGTTTTATGGGAAGAACTGAACTCATCTGTACTAAAAATCTAAAACTGAACCTAAATTTACATGTGAACAGGAATTAAAAACTGTACTATCATTTTAAAGATTTTAAAAAACGAAAAAAAGCTTCAACCACAATATTACCACTTCTAATAGGGGTATTTTATATTTTTTCACACTTAAACTTTTCAGTTTTATTCACTATTCATACGCTTTTGCTAGTTCAGCCCCACTTGGGACTTACCTTAGAGATGTCCCTGAGGTTAAACAGGTAGTGAATTTTGGCCGGAGTGGGCAAGAATCTCTGGGTAATGGCGTTATACAGCTCTATGGTGGCTTGTGTGATTATATCACCAACCGGCTTCACCTCTTCCTCAAAATCTTGCAGCTTCTGGCTCATCATTGTCCCGAAAATCCTTTTGATCTGTGATTCCTGGAGAACAACAAGCCAACTCTGTTATTACCAGACCACCCATAACGGGCTTGATAAGTTGAAGAGATGTACATTTTGTATACTTAGTGCATGTGGTTAAGCTGTAGCCATGTGAAAAAAGGGAACTGTGTCTTTTTTTTGCAAATGCCATCCCCATAACTATATTTCATTACAGGATTTAATTTCTGTTCGGGAATTGGCTCTTGCAAAGGTGACAAACATATTACAGGCACTGCCCTGGGCCGGGAGATCAGGAAATCATGCTCCACCCACATGGTACCGCCCACCACATGCACCATGGTTTTGGAAAGGGATACCCAACAGGCTCATATAGATGTAATAGACAGGTGTCTACAAATGTTTGGCCATATATTACGTGGATGAAGTTAAGACAAGGGGGTCACTATTTAAATTTTAAATAGACCTCAATGTTTTATTTTCGGATATTCTTTCTTGTTCTGATGATAGGTTACATCACAAACACATTTTTGACTCACCGAAGGGAATGTCATATTAATCAGATTAAATCGGCTCTGAAGGCGTCCAGAAATAGCTGATCGGCCTCCTCCAGGTGGACCCATTGCTGCCATGAGGAACATGTCCTGGGAATGATAAAAGGGAAATAATTGAGGAGAAAAAAATAGGAAAGCCGCCCTCAAGATACACCAAGCATACTAATTAAGCTGCCGACCATCTAAAAGACAAAGCTCCTCACCTTGACATATTTGATGCTCTGGTTCTGACGATCATACCAGAAGCCGTAGTCAATCCACAGCCGTAGGAGCTCCAGAGGCGGCTGAGATCCAAATGTATCTTTAGCTGGCATATTGAGGTCATCCATGAAGGTCAGGAGCTGTTTACCCCCAGCAGGAACATAGACACCCTTTGTCCTCTTCTCCACACGGCTCTCAATAATATTTTGCACATTGTTGGAGCTTGTCTAAGGAGAAAAAAGACTTTGATCTTCAGGAATATTAGATTGACCAAGAGATATGGACTTTTAATATGTGGGGCTTCTCATGTGTGATAGGGGTGTAGAACACCAACACATGGGTGTGAAGGAAGTACAAGACCAGACCTTGGCTATTAAATCCCATCAGGTTATTTTGCCATCACTTTCCCATTGGGAGAGATTTCCCTTCATTGTAGACACATTGGGAAGTGAGAAACACTAAAAATACTCTCTGAGAGTTATTAACCTTGTTAAAAACCCTAAACTTGAACAAAGTACAAACCACGAACAAAGTACAAACCATGGAGGCCCACAAAGCCATTGGACCTCAATAAAGTAAATTCTGGAAGGTTAAAATACAGATAATCCAAAGCTAATTTGTTTTTAGTGTTTGGGGTATGGAGCTATTTAAACCCCATCAGGTTTTTTTGCCATCTCCTTCCCATTGGGGGACATTTCCCTTCATTGTAGACACATTGGGAAATGAGAAATGCTAAAAATCCTCTGTGAGAAAGTTGTCACTGGATGGAAGATTTTTCTTTTAATCTTGTTCTGGTAAAAACATAAAACTTTGGATTTTTCCATTATTTTAGGCTGCGTACACACGTTCCATAATTGTCGTTGGAGAGGAACTTTTACGTTCCTTTCCAACGACAAAAGACTGAACGAACGTTGTACATACAGCGCCATTCTGCTCTATATAAAGGGGAGAACAATGGAGTGGCACCCCGTTGCACTCTCTCCCCTTCACTTGTATTATGATCTTTCATCGTTCGTGGATCTGCCAGGACTGATCCATGAACGCTAGATTCTTGTCCGATACCAACCCTGAGGCTAATATCGGACAAGAATCATCTGACGTGTATGTAGCATTAGTCTCAGTGATTATATCACAGAAGAATCACCGCAATGGGGACCTTACTCCATCGAAAAACGGCTTTAGATACATCATTATAGGTCAGTATACTGCCAATCTACAAAACAGCGTTTTTGGTTACCTGAGCAGACATGTTAACGGTTAACAACCCCCACTTGTTGGCATCTAAGGACTGCAGAACGCTTTGGGCAATAGAAGTTTTCCCAGTCCCCACTGGACCGACAAGGAGAACTGGGTTTTGGTGCGTCACCAGGGCATTGACGATGAACTGGTAACGTACTGTGTCCACTGTTGGTACCATGATCTTGTAGAATGGGGCACTGTGAATAGCAAGAAAGTCACACAATTTAGCAAAGGATTTATCAAAAAGCAGTGGATGGTATCCTGAAAGAGAGAGGAGACTTAAGTCCAGCAGGTCAGGAGACCTGACTTTTCTCCTCCTTATTTTCAGGTAACACTAGTCTAGTTCCTCCCCCAGCCTGTAATTGGATAGTGATTGAAAAGGCTTTAGACTGATCATTCTATCTGCCGTTCTGCTCTCTCTATGGGTCTGATTTATGAAAGCTCTCCAAGGCTGGAGAGTATACACTTTTATCGGTAAACCTGGGTGACCCAGCAAACCTTGAATGGATTTCTCAAAAGTAATTTGCTATTTGTTAACAAATGTTTTTAATCCTGAACCAGATCCATTCAAGGGTTGCTGGTTCACCCAGATTCACTGATGAAAGTGTATCCTTTTCAGCCTTGAAGAGCTTTTATAAATCAGACCCAATGTCTTTTTCATCTGCCTGGAGTCTCTTGGTTTAAATTTAGACTGAGCATGAAGAAATATTTGGTGCTGTGTATCATCAGTCAAAAAAAAGCTAAATAAATTCGAGTTATAAAGCTTTGGACAGGGGGAATCTTGAAACTTTAAGTTTACCAAATCCTAAATTTCCATACCAAGAACTGTATATATTTTAAAATGACTTACTTGGCCGGAATTCGCCAACCCTTTGGTAATCTGTCCTCAAAGTTCATCCAGTTCTTTGTTTTTGGATCTACAAAATATTCATACACTGTGTCCTGCAGAGAGCAAAAAGATCAGTGGGTCAAAAAATACTCGGTGAACAGTAAGTCTTGCATAATAAATAAGAAAAATATGTCTTTCCAATTGGTGTTTAAATTATAAATACTACCACATCCCAAAAAGATAACAGCATCACAACACAACACTCTATACAGGACTTTTTAGGCAGCTCAATTTACCAACAATTCATTAAAATCAGTAATAACAGGACACACTTTATTTTTACACTAAAAACTTTTAAAATAATCAAACTTTATCTTACATATGTAGTAATTTATTAGCAATTAGGCCCACAGATTTTCTGGTATTGTTCTCTGTTCTCTACATGTTTTGCGGCAACTCAGTCTTCTTCATCAGGAGAACTATCCTTTTAAATGAAAATCTTTAAAGCGAACCTAAACTTTTACTTTACATAGAAGGACAGAAAACCTTTCTAAATAAAGTGAATAACCCCTTGTTATGTGTTTAGGGTGTTTAAGTGCAGCAGCGTCCACGGCAATCAGGCCGTGGGAGCGCAAGGGCTTCCCGGAATACCTACATCACGCATTCCGGGAGGCTCTGGCTGGACCTTCTGCGCATGCCCGTTCTCATGCATGTGCAGAAGAGGGATTTTTTTCCACCAAGGGTAAAGAGATGCCAATGTCACACATGCGCAGTGAGATCAGCTCTCTTTTTTTCCCCTTCACAGCAGCTACATTATTATTGGTTTTAAATAATTGTTGGTAAATTTTGTTGAGTTGAGTTCCCTAAAAAGTCCCGTATAGAGTGTTGTGTTGTATAATAAATAGTTAGAGATCCATATATTCATACTACATGTTTTTTTTTTTTTTGCTGCAAACATTTTTGGACAGAAATTTCAGCACAGGAGTTTTATTCATAACCATAATACAACATACCCAAAAATTTTACTTACCCATCTACATTTTTTACATTTTAACCTTGATAAAACCCCAAACCTTTACCCAACTGCAGACTTGACCATTAACCCCTTACTGCCCACCATCCTAATAATAATGTACTTAAGCCCTTTGCTGTAGATATGGAAATTAATATGGTATCGATGACTTGGGGTCAATAATTGGCTATAGGTAAACTCCAGTCAAGCAACACACCTTTGAAACATGAATAAGATAGTGGCAGATTTAGTGATAAGTACATCTTCACCAAAGGCTGTGTCTGCACATTGAGCTTCCATGGTATTATAAGATGTATATATGTGGACGTTTTAATCAAAGAGAGCTGCAAAGAAGTTTGCTCTGCAGTGCTGTCTCTTCAGCTAATACACAGAGTGCCCATTGCCACCCACAGAAATAAGAGTAAACACGCTTTGATAGATTCAGCCTTCTTTAAAAATAACACAGTCTTGCATTTGGAGGGCATTATAGAGTTATATATATTTGCGCAGCACGCTTGGCTCAGTGGTTAGTATTCTGGTCTTTGCAGCGCTGGGTCCCAGCTTCGAATCTCGGCCAGGACACTATCTTCATGGAGTATGCAGGTTTTCCCTGTGTTTGCGTGGGTTTCCTCCCACATTCCAAAAACATACAGTTAGGGTAATTGGCTTACCCCCAAAAATTGACCATAGACTGTGTTAATGACATATGACTGGTAGGGACATTAGATTGTGAGCTCCTTTGGGAGACGGTTAGTGACATGACTATGGATTTTGTAAAGCGATGCACAATATTGTGTTCTCTGGGCAGTCACCTTATTCGGGAAGCTTCCTTCGATTTCTCTTAGGTAGTTGTCAATCTTCTTTCTCCCGTCTTCATCCACAGAGGCGCATACAGACCAGACCAGGCAAAAGAGGAACCAAAGCTCCACCATGCGACTGTAATTGTCCTGGTCTGCTGGATTCACCTACCATGGAGACAAGAAACATAGAATTACAATTGGCCAGAGAATGACATATACCTGGGCAAGATTTTATTTAAAAAAAAATAAACAAACTGGGACTTTGTCTTCCTAAAGCTAAGAAGAGATACTAAATATATTGCAGCTCTCCATAGATGTGGTGGATGCATTATTTACAGACACCCCACAGACTTGTGTAGTAATTTCAGTGACTCTACTTTTTTCAGTAGGCTTAGTCCCAGGTTTCAATGAAAGCCAAGCTGACAAGTAGATAACTACATCTATTTAGCTAACCCATTGCACTCTAGAAATCATTTGTCCAATAGTAAATATTACATTTTCCATTTCAGTTTTTTGCATATTATAAAAAGCAGATATACAACATCAGTTTGAAAGCAAAAAAAAAAAACTGACCCTAAACCATTACCATTCCCCCTTAAGGCTTTTCCTTTTTTACAACTTACCCCATTCTCTGGTGTGGCCAGTGACTCGTACAGCTTGCAGAGTGAGATGACCCCGCTGGTCTCCTCTTGGGGTACAAGATCCTTGCAGTTTTGTTGCTTATACTCCAGTGTCCTCCCCACGTATTTGTCAAACATACGCTGAAGGGTCTCTGCTTCTGCCTGCACAGTAGAGAGTGTTTATTATTCAAACACCAGTTTACATTAATTTAAACGTCTGTAGCTAAAACAAATAGAAACTGTCCCAGTTTCCAAACCAAAGATACTGTCACTATTTCATTCACAATTCTGTCTCAGAAATGTAATGTGCAAGGTCCACTTGAGGTATGTTGAAGATGAAGGGATGGTTGGTGTAGTACGTATTAACACAGCATGTGTGTTTCAGATGTGTGTTGCTGCCAAGAGTCCCTGCTCTGAAAAATCAATGATCACAGCAAAAACTTTGAAGTCATTTCAGTCATTCTCTCAGGAGCACAGCTCACCGTTCCCTACTCCCTCTACTAAGCAATGGCTCAGAAGCTCAGCTCACCTCCCTAAGCAGTGACTTATCAACTCAGCTACCCCCACCCCATCCTGTAGCACTGACTTTAAAACTTTACAGTCTTGTATTCTCTAAAGCAGACTTTCTTGACAATTTTAACATGGAGTAACCCCTTGAAATTACTTTCAGGTCTTCATGGAACTCCTGCTTTATTTACTATATTCACAACTCACATATATGGTGATCAGAAGAAAGAATGCCTCCTCCATTTCTGGCTGGTGGGAAGAATGTGATCCCTACAGATAGCCTAAAAGTTCATTGGTGTCACCTAAACCTGACCTGAGAGGAACAAATTGCTTATGGTTCAAGGAGCCCCTAGCAACCTCCGGAGAAACCCTGATTGAGAAACACTGTTCTAACATAAACACAGAGGTGCAAGATAACTACCACTTAGCCCAATAAATACAAGAGGTCTTACTTATCAAGCCATGATCTTACCTTGGACCTTTTTTCTAACCAAGACTGGACATATGGCTTCCAACCCAGGCTGGTGTAGTCGGTGAATACCATACCGCAACGTGACACTGTGGCTGGAGAGGCGACTGCCAGATCTGCAACTTCAAACAGCAGAGACACCTATGCAGGGACAGACAGATGGACAGGTGAGCAATAAGGCAGTTGTGTAATGACTGCTGGGTGCCTAAGTAACAAGCTTGATAAAAAATAATTGTAATACCTGTCTAGTACACAAGCCAAACATATATGAAAATTCTCTTTGAGTACCTGTATAATACTCAGGCCTGACATGAAATGTTTATTTGTAGTGCCTGTCTAGGACATCAGTCACCAACTGGTGGTCCATGAGAAAATTTTGGTGGTCCACAGCTCTGGCCGGTGTGCAGCAGGGACCTCCTCCTGACCCCGCTGACCATGTCCCTCGTATGGACACGACAAAAGTTGTGATACTGTCCCCCCCAGGGTGTTTAGCAAGCAAGTCTGAGCCTGCGATGGGAGAGTGGCCGGGTTCTGGCATCTTGACGTCACGCTGGGGGGAAGTTTCTTCCACTTTGAGTGACACGTGGCTCCCCGAGAGGTTGTCGGGTTGTCCGAGAGGTTGGTGACCATTGGTCTAGGACATTGCTGTTGCTGACCATGTGAATGGTCTTAAAATCCCGAGGGACTCTTCTTGTGATCCTGTTTTCAGTACCTATGGGACTATTTTTGGAAGACATTCTTTACTTGGCCATATTCAGGATATAGGGCAGGTGATTACCTATGTTATGAAGGTGAATAGGCAGCAGTGATCTGTAATAGTGTCTATTACAACCAATATATATCAAGCGGTTTACCATTTGATGATTGTTTGGTGTCTTGGTCTGATAAAGCAGACATTTGTTCTGTTAAACGCGTTAGCAATAGATGCCTATATGGAACTATGTGATGGTTGAATGGATGGTTCTAGCATGAACATCTGATACTATTGTGGTGATAAAAATTGTGTTGTTAAACATTGTGGATACACATTACCAGGAAAATAATTGTTTGATCACGTGATAAGGTGAATGGATATTATTCTTGTATCTTTTAAATATTGATGTTTAAATAAAAATATTATTTTTTTTTATTGTTTTATACTGTGATATATTTTCAAGGAGCCCCATTTTTGGTGACAAATTTAGGAAAAATGTGTTTATTAGGGGTGTATACCACACACAATATGGCCCTAATCCCAGGCACTGCTACTTTTCATTTGTCTAGGACATAAGCCTGACATAAATTCAATCTGAAAGTTTACTGTTTTGTCCATACATAGTCTGCAGTTTAGTCTTACACTTACTAAAGTTCAGTATGAAGACCTAAGAAACAGGTCAAATACTGTCCAAAACAAGTAAAAGAAACTAGCCTAACACTAGTAATAGTTCAATATGAGAACCTGTCTAAGAGACAAACCTGACCATAGTATAGGTTCAACTAAAACAAAACAAATACTAGTAGATATTTAGTCCAAGTACCCGCTTACAAGACAGGCTACTAACAGAACCTAAATTTTAGTACATGTCAGCCAGACAAGCCTGACACCAGTAAAAAAGTATCAGTAATTGGTGAATGGTGATCCTCATGGTCAATTTTGAGCATGTTTAGTAGCATTCTGGGTATTGGGGGGGGGGTAATGCTGCTATTTGGATGTGAGTATTGACTGATATAAAATTGAAGAGACATTACAGGGTATTTATTAGTAAATGTTCCATCACCTTTCAGGGATCTTTAACCCCCCTTCTTCTTCACAGCTCAATAAAAGGACTGCTTGGCAAGTTTTTTTATATCTCTTCCAAGTTTCATTGTTCGAAAAAGGATGGCATTTTAAAACAGGATAGGAATAATATTTTGACTTTGGAGAACAATAGTATGTAGGCTGAAAAATCTATCATGGTTAAGTGACTTTTTCCCATTCATGGTCTGACAAGGGTCTGTGATGAAGACTTTTTAGCCCTGTGTCAAGACAATCATTGAGTCACCTGACTATTTTGATGGGGTCACATGACACGTGAGTGATGTTCACGCTGGTGTCTCCCAGATGCCAAGGCAAAAGCTCACCTGCTCTGGCATGGCTATTCTTTCTCCGTTGATGAGGGTCAGGACTTTGTTGTCATCCATAACAGAATTCATGCTTTCTATCCACAGAGTGTCCACCGGTCCATCAAACACAATCCACTTCTCATCTGGGCGCTCGTCTGCAGAAAAGTTAAAATGAGATTTCTCTGTCCTTTTTTTTACCACTTCTATACTATCCTAATGATAAGAACTGACAAGCCTGGAACAAATAACAAAGAACTGGATCTATAATGCCTTATCCGCGATATAAATCAGCAGATTCACGTTTTTCGTAAATAAATGGATGTGATATTGGAGACCTGAAAAAGTCTCTTTACAGCCCCTGCCTGGCCTTTCTTAATGTTCCATGGCCGCCCGTTGTTCCATTCTTAACTGGGAGGGAAGATATATAACTAGTACCTATGGATATGGGGCATTATGTGGCATTCTAGGTGGCAGCACTGGCTCCTGGCATGTTCAGACAACAGCGCCATCACATGGAGACAGTATGGCTTGCAGTGTGCTTCTTGCCTCCCAGCAGTGAACATGATGGTAAGAACGGTAAAAAGAAGGTCGGTATATGCTGGTGGCGGACTGACTTTATTGTCAAACTTTATTGTTACGTTGTCCTGCAGTTTCACTTTAGGGTTGTCCATTGTCTAAACATGACATCCATCTATTAACAAATTACATTTTGACGTACCTGCACAGGCTGTACGCATTAAACTGGAGAGGATTCCATCTGTCCACTCATTGGTTGTCAGATCATATTCACCATACAATTCCCCCAGAGAGACAGCCTTGGGGTTTAGAGGGAATTCCTGCACATAAAAAATAATATTTAAAGAAAAAAAGAACCTGTGGTTAAATAATAAACATTTTGTAGGTGAAATATTACAGGCGTAGTGATAAAAACTGATTTTTGTTGCCGTCCATGTCTAATTGGGGAAATTTTCCTTATGTCAAGGCAAAGTTTACATTTCGCATTGTTTAAACCCCTGCAAATAACTGATGTGTCAAAAATATGTCCTACTGTCTTCCTGATTGATATGACAATACAGCAACATGTGGGAATCACAATTTTTGTTGATTACTCACTCGCACTAAGTTATAGTTCGTGTCTCCATTGCGGTGCAAAGCTGACAGCGCCGCCTGCAGGCAGCGCCAAGTAGTGGTCTTCCCGCTGCAGGTTCTGCCCACGATCATGCTGGAGTGACGTGAGGATTTAGTTTCGTACAATTGAATGACCTTGGTGACAGTGAATGGAGTGACTTGGAGACCGGAGAGACGCAGTTCCTGTTCAATTTGCTCCCGGAGCTGACACAAAAATAAATTAAATTGCTTTTTTACAAAGTATATTTATAATTATACACAGGGCCTTTTTTACATTTAAAAATAACAATTCAAGAAGACCTTGCATCTGAAGGCAAGGTCTGTCTATGTATTAATTAGAATCACAGCCAAAATGAAAAAAATGTTGCATGAAAACATAAAAAAGGAATATATTTAAAAACATAAAAATACATCAGTGCTGTGACTTCTGCTAGTAGCACCAAGGTGAAGGTAATTTCAGACCCTCAAATCTCATGAGAAGACGGAGAGGAACCTAAAGACAACTGTTGTGCAGACTGACCTATAATAGAGCGCAGAACAATTTTCAATAAGAGGCCATAGTTCCACTTTTATGTTTTATTTTAGCAACCTTTATCCTATTTCAACTGCAAAAATCAATTACTAAATCAATGCAACAAAGACAAGCAAGCAATGTCTTTATTTTCTGGCCTCACCTTGCCGTAGTCTGCTGATGGTGCGTCTATGCCCGGGAAAAGATCCTGCATGATCCCGCTGAACAGAGGGAGGTCCACTGAAGTGAGTTTGGCTACATTCATATCTTTCATTGACATGATGAGAATCTGAGGAGACAAATGATGGAAAGAAGAGTGGGTACCTTGCTACAGGACAGACAATAGGAAGTGGGGGAAGTGACATGGACACCTGAAGAATTACAGACTCTCCTGCACACAGGGAAAGGGGTAAGACATGGGGGTGGAATGACATCTGACCACAGATTTAGATGAGTAGTGGGTAGTCAGAAGTTTAGGTATTGAAACTTTACCTTACCCTTACCTTTTCCCATCCCGGTTTTGTTGGAATGCTAGGGTTTCTTCATAGATTATTTGAGGTTCCTTGAGTACTGGGCAAATTCTGCCTCTGTATCCACTGACACAATTGATTTTTAGCCATTTGTAAAGGGTGAGCAACAAAGTGACATTCCTATCACTCTTCACCTTGACCACCAATTTAAGAAGCATTCTTCCCACTGACCACTAGGGTGGAAGACATGCTTCTCTCTTACTACTAATGTAAGAAACATTCTTCCCACATACCATGAACTTAAGACAAATTTTTTTCACTGATTAACATTGTGAGGGACATACGTCTCACTGACAACCAATGTAAGGATCACTGTTCGCCCTGATTACCAATGTAAGGTGCATTCTTCCTACCGACTATAGTAATGTTTGGACAGCAGTAAATATAGTAATGCTTAGCATGGGTTCCCAGAGACTGGAATGTTATTTCAGGGGTGAAGAAGGCCTAAGGTATAATCTTTTCAATCAAGTTAAAGGGGTTGTTGAAGGTCTTCTTACCCTATTTTAAAGGAGGGCCTCAAACATTATATTCCCTTGCAATACTTGACGCCCATTCTATATGATGACTTACATCCAGGAGGTCTGTGTGTCCCTGGCTTAATACTCCCTTTTTTTCAGTTGGAGTTTATCTTTACCAGCAGAAAAGACATAACATGGTCTGGTTATAAAGCAGATTTGGATACCACAAACATATTCACTCAATGCTAACCTCTTCGTCAGACAGATCTGGACGAAGTCTACGCTTACGTCCGGCATATCGAAGCAGTGAGGTCAGAGCTCGTAGGCCAAAGTCATAGTGGTCCTGCTTGGAGAGTTGCTGAACAGCCAGGGAATACAAAGTGTAGACCTTCTTCGCCAGGAGCTATAAGACATGGGACATAAAACATGGGAAAGTGACTGCGGAGTCTTACAGAAATGTGACCACTCTGTCTCATACCCACAAAGTAGGTACCTTGCAGTTACTGAAGCCTTCTCCGAATAGTATAATCTCCGCGATCAGTGTGGAATCTGGTACCACCATAGAGATGGGTCTAAACATGGACTTCAGATTATCAGGGAGCTCCGTACGACCGGCATAACCTGTAAACAGAAGAGTGCAAGTGAGAAAGAGACAAGATGGATTCAAGAGGTGCTTCAGGTCAATGCAGCATCAGGACAAACAAAAAAGATATTCAAAAGTTGTCATTGTTTGGAATGGATTTTGGTTCTGAAATTACAATATAAACGAATACATTTTATCATGAAAAAAAACTTTTAGGCATAGTAACTGTTCAGCCATATTGTTCATCACTTGGAGAGAAGGATCTCACCTGGGTTCATTGTGATGAAGATGCCGCATGACCATGCCAAGCTGATGTCTCGGCCCTCAAAAATGAAGCGGGTCAGGTTGGCGGAGAGAGCAGACAGGATTGACAGGATTTGCTGGGCCACCACAGACAGGACTTCAATGTTGATACGGTTAAATTCGTCAAAGCAGCCCCAGGCACCAGTCTAGAAAGGAGAGATATGTAAAATTATACATGTCTGGAGAAGAAGTAAGACAATAACAAGAACTGAAGCTGTATGCAATCTGCTGCTAGTTTTTGGTAATTCTCACCTGTGCCAAGCCAGAGTACATTCTTCCCATAGATTTATAATCCAGGCCCTCTGAGCAGTTTACAACAATCACATACATCCCCAGCGCCTTCCCCAGGTCTTTTACAGTCTCAGTCTTTCCTGTGCCAGCCGGGCCCTTTGGAGAGCCTCCACGGTGAAGGTGTAGGGCGGTGGTGAGAGTCATGTAACATCTGCAGTATTAAGAAGACCAATTCAAATCAATGGATCAGAATCACAAAGGTATTAATAGTGTGACTGGCCAGCCACATATTTACCCAGATACAGATGGAAGGGGTATTACCTGTCAGTGAGAGGGGTAATCACCAGACGTCCTGAATTCCCCAAATATTCGTATCCATATTGAAACTGAGTGTTTGTCTGTCTGATGATACAATCATCAACATCCTGTACAGTAAAATAAAAAAAATATTGCTTTTTACGATATTTATATTTGTTTGGGTCAACCCGTGGGGAAAGACTTGTAGCCCTATCTAATTGTGTAAGCCTGCAGAAAGAATATGAAGTAATAGCCCCCTTCTGCAAGAGGAGGACAGACTGATAGCTCCCTTCTGTCTCTATCACCCTGCAGGAGGAGGACAGACTCATAGCTCCCTTCTGTGTCACCCTGCAGGAGGAGGACAGACTCATAGTGCCCCCTTCTGTCTGTGTCACCCTGCAGGAGGAGAACAGACTCATAGCGCCCCCTTCTCTCTGTGTCACCCTGCATGAAGAGAACAGAGTCATAGCTTCTCTCTGTTGTGCTGTCCTAGCCCTCCTATATCATTAGCAGGTAAAACCAGGAGATCAGATATCACCTTATCCCAGTATAGGCGCAGCTGACTCAGCCACTCAAAGGAAGCCACATCAGTACATCCACTCTTCAGCATCTTATCAATGACATCTCTGGCATGAACCTCAACTGTCACCAACGCCACTAGTTTCAGACGCAGAATTTTGGTCAGGTTTCCTCGAATGGCATCAGAATATTTGTGCAACATGGAGACCTAAAATTACAATGGAGTTGATTGTAAGCTTTTATAATAAAACCTAAAATACACCAGAAAAGCAAAAAACAACCTGTTATAAACCAACCTGCTTCTTCTTCATTATCTTCAGAAATTTCTTGTCAGCACGTTCCTTAGCTGTCACTAGAGATTTGGTGACATCTGTGGTCCACTGAATCTGGCTGGAGGTTATCAGCATCTGGGGGCAAGACATATAGATAGGAGACAGGGAGAGGTATAGGTATAGGAGAAAGGCAAATATTGTATATTTATTTAAAGTAATAACTAAGTTTTGTGCTTGCCTTTTACAGCTTAGTAGCTATAGATATTTTTTATTTTATAGACATGTAAGGCTCCTATTTGGTACATTTATTTTTTATTATAGATTATCAAATGTAAAATGTTAGGATAAAGGAAATTAAACTGCTGTATTTCAAATTCATTTACTACTGTATTAGTATCTAACAGTTACATTTTTAAACATTGACACGTTCATGCTACAATCATTTGTTAATGAAGCCTACAAACTTAACAAAGTAATCACATGATCTGGAAATCGCCAGGGTTCTAATTGTCAAGAGAGACTGCACAGGTGGGTGACAGATGAAAATAAGAGCCACTAGCTGAGCAAAGAGTTGGCTAATGGCTCTCAAGAGAGGAAGTTTAATATAATTTTCCCTTGGGGGCCAATATCCTGGTAATTGTTAATATGTAGAATGTTGGGAGTATATGGACTCATAGGCAATCTCAAGATGAGGGTGACTGATATATGGATGGTCACTACTAAACGGCAGATTTCTGATTGGAGTTGTTAGATTTTATATTGAGGTTTTGCTTTTCACGCACCTGGCCTGCCCATTCCTTCACCCATTTGTCCCGTTTGTTGCTCATCTTCTTCAGTGACAGACGACAGTTTCTGAGAAGCTCCTTCAGTGTCCAGCGCATGGTCCTCTCAATGTCGCACAGCCAGGCCTGCAGGAAGAACGAGGGAAAAACTTTAGCTTCCTGTGCTCATAGACAACTTTTATTGGTACTGTACAATATTATAATGTATTCACATGGTGACAACAGTTGATCATGCCTGTGTAATGTGTGTTGAATTGGTACCATGAGGTCTCCACTGCAAGCCCATGTGACAGGAAGTGCCTAAATAAGTGACCACCAGGTATTATTTTAAAAAACAAATTAAAGATTTAAAAAAAAAATGTTACAACTATTTTGTAAGTTACAGTACTAACTAGTAATTACATGAGATTGTATTGATTCGGTTTACTAATGCCCAACTAAAACCAAACTTGAACAAGGCAAATTCTCAAAGCAATCATGTTGATTGGTGAAAATTCTAAGTACAGGTTGACGGAAATCCGGTCGGAATCCGGCCATCAATAATCCGGATCCTTCAGTTTCCCGGTCTAAATTTCGGATTGCATTTACAATACAGGGACTGCAGTACACTGTTTGGCCACTAATGTTTTCATAGCGCTGTTTTGCAGAAACAGCTGTTAGGTCTTGCTTGCTACAGGTGGAGACGTTCTGTTTTTTGAGACATTTTGTTTTCCAAAAAAAAAAAGAAACTTACTTCCACAGGCCCCTCCAACAGGACAGGGTGAGTAAATTCCACGTACTCGCCCTCTGCAGAGAACATCCCAGCACCTTCGTACTTGTTGCCAACCTGGTGATTGTACAGAACGATTGGTCAAGTTGCAATTAAGTTTATAAAAGAATCAAAACAACCAGCCTTCAAATAATATAACTGTGATTATTATTATTGATTATTATACAATATAATTGACATTATATACAACATAAAAGATTTATTTTGCCCAGTATACATACCTCTGCTCCAGCTAGTTAATGTCTGCAACGTGCACTATTACCTTTTGGATCTTGAGCGACTTGATGTTGTCAAAGCATTTTTTAAGATGTGGTTGGACGGCCTCTGGGTTACGGGACTGTCCGAGGATTTCCAACAGGTCGTCGTTAGACAGGAAGTAGAATCGTGGGAAGATCTGCCGCTTTGTCTCCAAGTACAGGTCCAAGGACTTTTGTATACCTTCCAGAACTGCATTCATCTCCCCCAGCTTTTCCAAGAGGCCTGAACACCAGATAAAATCCAGCCATCAATATTGAAAAATTCTGAATACAATGGAATTTAAACATTTAAAGTGAAACTAAACAAGCACTCATTTTCAAATAGAATTCTGTTCCCAGAAATAATAACGGTGTGGCAAATCCATACAAGCAGAGGGGATCTGGGTAGGCCCATCTCTACCCATCTCCCAACCCACCTGGGAAGTGGGTCCCACGCAGAGCATTGTTGTCCTTGTTCAGTCTGTCCATGATGGTTTTCCAGCTGATATTTATCTGGTCAAACTCTGCTGATTCCTGAGGCAGCTGCTTCCGGATATCCTCGCCCATGAAGATGTTCTGTGTGGAGAAAAACAGGGGTGAGGATTAACCTGGATGGAAGTAGTTTTCCTGTACAAAATGATGGCATGCAGAGAATCACATTGTGATGAGCTTTTTATGGCCGGTGTTAACAGCACTTTAATGAAAGTAAGGAGATTGTAACAAAATAAGAAGGAAATTGTTGCCCAAATTGAAATTTCTGGTTTATGTGGATGCTGAGGAGTTAAAGTCTAATCTGGGCTCCGCATACGTGCAAGATCAACCTGGCCTGCACTTACAATATTTCCTCAGTCTTTTGTTTTCATCCCCATATAGGTTTATGAGAAGGCAAAATGTTCAAAAACAGGTAAAGAAGTGGTCAACTGCAAATTAAATGCACCTGTCAGCTCTAGAATGATCTTGGATAAGTCTCCAATGAAGCAGGATATACTCACCTTACCTTGCATCTGCTTGGTTAGATTGTGAAATACCCGGCACTTCTGGGTATGGGTGACATGGCTCATTTATGTGACTGGATTTGTGCCTTGAAATTGGCACATCACTATCACATGGGGTCAGAGAAGGCAACGCATTCCTCTTCCAGTCCTGGCAGTGGAATGGAACTGCTACTATAGTTCTCCTTTACGTGAATCTCGAGTGTGTGTTGAACTCACCTCAAGGTACAGCCACTGTCTCTGCACAGTGAGGATCATTTCAATAACCTCCAGGATATGGGACAGACAACGCTCCCACCGGTCCACTTCCTGCTCAAATGCTTTCACAAACGGTGATGCTTTCATGGTGGAAATGCTGACTTGGTTGTCTTCTAGGGCCTGGAAAACTTCATCTGTTCCTCTGTTAAAAGAAAATGAATTTATGCGGTGGTAGGTTCATAAAAACAGAGTTTTTTAAGGGCTAACATCTCAACTCTTGCTATAATCCAAGTATGTTGTTCAGAATACAGTTACATAAAGGTAATTGGCAAAGTTTTTATGCTGGCTAGAAACTTGACAAAATTCTAGGAACCTTTGGAGCTTCTGATTGGGTTTGCAGCAAAGCAATCTGCCAACTGTTGGCCTACATACAGATTGCAGACGAGCGCTGCACACACGTCAGATTCTGGTATGTGTACAGCGCTTGTCCGACGTCGTTCATGGATCAGTGCTGGCAGATCCACAAACAACAAACAATCGTAATACAAGTGAAGAGAGTGCAGCGGGGTGCCGCTTTGTTATTCTCTTTCACCCCTCTCCATAGAGCAGAATGGCGCTGTATGTACAACACTCGTTCAGTTGTATTAGTTCCTTTTGCAGTAGGAAAAGATTCTTTCCAACAACAATTATTGAACGTGTGTACGTAGCCTTTCATTTGATATCCTAGCACTCACAAACCACTTGTCAATCAACAATGGGGAATCTGGCACGCCTGAGGAAGTTAGTAACAAAAATGTGGGGAATAAAATCAGTAATAATAGCAATGTCAATAAGCATGGGCAGAAGCTACACAAGTCTCACAAGTCTATGTGCCCAAACCTTTCTGCATAGTGTGATGTGCTGGCTTTCAGGATTGTAGACAGGGTATATGTGCCATGGTCTCGTCAAGTCTCCAGAGTTGTTGTCTGATATTGAGAAACAGATTTTTGGCAGATCTTAATAGGTTCCAGTTTTGGACATGGAGCCAGGAGGCCTTGTAGAGCGTTGTATGGTAAAAAGCCACCATTCCTAAGTCCACACCTTATTTGGTAGCCTCATTTTTAGTCCCAGCAGTACATAGGTCATGTCCTGTTTTTTAACCATGAATATAGATGAGCTACACAAAGGGCATATGGTCTCCCATTGGAGAGATCCATTATAAAGGGTGAGTGACAGCCCAATAAGTTGAGGAAATTTGGACTGACGAGACGTTTCCATTGTAGATATTGTGCATACCCAATCATAAATTAATGAATGGTAATTCCGTAAGAAGCACAATATTACATTGTCAGTAATTACTTACTGTGAACTTTTTATTACATGTTTTCACGAACAAATCTTTGTATCACTCACCTCAGGCGATGGTGGCCCTTGTCTTTGTAGGAGACAATATCCAGCTTGGTGTCCTCCCAAGTTCTTGTGATGTTTTCCAAGGCCTAAGTAAAAATGCAAAACAGTTATGTGAAAGTGAAGCTAACCCTGGGGGTACAGTACTTCTTTGTTCTTGTTTACTCTTCTTCACATAATGCAATACAAAACCCTAAGCAGGCAAAAGGGAATTTACTGTACTGCAATGTGGTTGCACTCTCCACTGAGCTAAGCCCACCTAGTTCAATACTCATCTTTATCCTTGATCCACTCATTTTGTCAATGTGTGACTTTGCTGGGCAGTGCATTTCTTTGCTTCTGCAAATGCCCTCATTGTCCTAACTGGGTGCTCAGCCTGCGCATAGGCACCACAAGGCGTATGACCACCAGGGGCCACCATAAGTATGGATCCCCAAAAAAATTAATTGGGCTTTAGCTTACATTTGCAACCTAGAGGACTCAGTGAGGAGAGAAAATACCGGGTACTTCTAGGTATTGAGGACGGTCCCTATGCTTTGTAATTGGCTGTTCTGGCAGGTGAGAGAGTCCTCAGCCTTTTGTAAATTGGGGTTGTGTAAGCGGTAGGCACTTTAGGATTCATTACCACACAGAAGAAGGTGGCTAAAAAGGAACATCTTACCTGTTCAATGAACAACTCCTTGGTGGCAGCTGTGGAGATCTCGTTGATCTTTTCCACATGCTGGTCAAGGCCCAATTCAACAATTTTTTCCAAAGTGAAGTCATCTCCGGCCTGGTCAAATGGCCTCTGAATCTCCTGCTTGACCTGTGTCCAGTGCCTAGGAAGTAAACAATAATTAGACCTCAGGTAAAATATATGGGGTTGCCATCCTGGTCTTTGTTTCAGGATCGTAGACTACAAAACACCAAATCGCACACCACCATAAAATCAAATAAAACATCTTGTACCTCTCCCGAAGTGCTGGGTTCCGAAGGTCAACAATAAGAGGCAAGGTTCTTTTGAACTGGTCTATCCGCATCCTCGATGTCTCCACAACCTCCCAGTTTTTGTCCTATGAAAAGAAGATGTAGATTTTCCTGTAGTGTCATGAGGTCAGATACAAAACTACTCCGATGTACACAGATATCAACTCTGCTCCAAGCTAGAACACAAGACCCCCTGTATCCCCTAATGTGCCTCAGTAACCTCCTAAGAAGCACAATCATTGCTTTTTGGTGTGCATGGTGGTGTAGTTGAGCTCAAACTTGCAGCAAAATGGATATCCCAAAACTTGGAGTACCTCTGGGTGGTGTAGAAGGAATACAATAGGACTTGTGGTGCTCTTGTACTTTTTGTCCTCCAGTGACACTGCAGTGTTTCTCCAGTCACTATGTCTTGTGTGGTAGCCTGTTGCTTGCCCTGACCTTAGGCCAGTTACTGGATCCCATAGCCACTTCTTACTATACTATAAACTATTACTATAAATAAGTCTTTCAGTGATAGATAAATTCTAATAGGTTGGTGTGGGTCACACGTTGCTCTTTACCTTGTTAAAGGTAAACACTTGCCAATCTAATACATACATATACAGGAATGTGTTACTTGCAAAAAATGTGTATTTCTGTCTATTCCTGCAATACCCACAACTCACAGTACAGCCCGGTCACACTGGACAAGACACTTGATTTTTCCATGTTGTAGGTAAGTAACATTACAGGTCCTGTCCCTCCCCCAGCCTGTGATTGCACAGTGAAAGAAAAAAAAGCAGACTTGAGGATCTTAACAGTATGTTCTGTGCTGCTTCTTCACACTCTGCTCTGTAGTGAATTGCAAGAGCCTGATATGAAAGGGTACCTAAACTCAGAATTTTCACTTTACATAATAGGGTAGAGAATCCTTTTATGTAAGGTAAAACTTCTGTTTTTTTTTTTTTTTAGGTGCAACACCCCCTTTTTAAAAAAAATGGTGTAGCACCACCCCCTAGGTCTCGGGTGCCTAGGCGGTCGAGAATGAATGGCAACGCAATGCCTCCTGGGATACCTAAGTCAGGCATCCCTGGAGGCTCTCAGGTGCTCCTTCTGTGCATGCCTGAGTATCTCGGGCATGCCCAGAAGGAGCCTTTTTGCTCAAAGAGAAAATTTTGCCAATCTCACGCATCCTAAAATACCTTAAAATATATTTAATGGTTCATAATTTTTGGTACTAAATACCTGCTTGGAGTTGAGCTTTAAATCAACTTAGAAGTGGCCCTCACCTTCAGCTCTCGGCTTAGTTTGGTCAGCCTCTTGAACAGACCTTGTGCTGTATTTTCCATAATCTCAGTCTGCAGTGTTAGGAACCGCCCAGACTTCCAGTCACCCCAGTTCTGTTCCCATTCTTTGGTGGCTTCCCAAATCAGCTGTAAAGAGTCCAGATCCTGCAAAGACAGAGGGAACACATCACCACAGCTCTTCTAAAGCACAGTTGCAGCTGGATTACATTTCATCTAAGTATTATAGTACATTTTATACCATTAGGGTTTTTTGCACCTAAATTAAATCAGTAATCTTTTCTAGAAAGTACAGACAGCTATTTAGCAGTTTTACATTTGGGCTACCATGAGAATGTCAATGATACAGACAAACTTGACCCCTTCCTCTTGTTCTTTTCTCCCACCTTTTCTAGGGCCTGGATGTCCTTTGAACCCGGTTGTTCTATCTTGAACATACTGAGTCCAGTGCGAATAGTATTTTCCTCCTCTTTTAAGGTGTTCATCATTTGTCGGAACATGGCTATTTGTTCTAGAGCTGGATCACATCCCACTAAGCTGGAGAAAGGACCTGCAGAAAAGACAGATGTGTAATTAGGAATATGGCATTTGCAATCTTAAGCACAGTGAGGACTGTGGAGGTCCACTGACTCAGTGTAACTCATCAGACAAGCTTCTTGTTTCCAATGATAATAGTGCACAACCCAGAAATTTTTTTAAGGCTGGGTGGGAACAAACTGTAGGGTGGGTGGCAGCCCCTGTATTGTGACCCAACTTATCAGTACCCACCCAAAAACACCCGGGTGGTTGCTGAAAAGTGCTGGGTAGTGCACCCAGCTAAAAAGAAGCTAGGTAGAACACTGTAATGGAACATGACGAGATGCAACCATGATGTTTTTTTCCTTTATGTAGTAGCTTGTAGTAGCTTTGGCTTTGCACAGTGGAGTGACAAACTGGTGAGCTGCAACATTTCTGAAATATTCCGAATCTAATAATGAGGATTTATCCAGTTTGTGAAATGCACTATATAGGAACCCCTTCAAATGATTAGGTTTTTTCAAGTACTTGAAGGAGTACTGCTATTTCTACAACATTAAATAAGTTTTAGACAATTTCAGACCTCCAGCCTTTTGGTCACAGTTGGGGGAAGGCTATTTCCTGTTCCAGCATGACTGTGGCCGTGTGAACAAACTCAGATGTATAAAGACATGGTGTGATGAGCTTGGAATGGGCAAACTCAAATGTCCTGCACAGAGCCCTGACCTTGACATCTTCAGGATGAATTAGAATGGAGACCATTAAATACTGAAATGTTACCTTTTAGAAGTCATTTGTAGCTGGGTCTTACCTCTTCCAGCAAACTCCTCCAGCAGGGAGCGTGATTTCTTCTTGAACTCCTCGGCAGTATGAATGAGACCGGTCTTGAACTTCTCCTTGGATTTCTTCAGCATGGTCTCGCTGTCGATAAGACTCTGCTGGAAGGACAGCCATGCCTTGTTCAGGGAGTCCAGCGTCTGAAGCACCTGAGCCAATCAGAAATGACCATTGTGAGCATGATGAATCTTAAATGTTTAATTTTCAGAATTGCAAAAACTTCCAATTGTAATCTCTATGTTTGCCCTTTATACTGGCTGTTGTAACTGAAAGCTCAATTTCATTCTTTAGTCACATTTACTCCTTACCTTTTATAGTGTGATGAGAATTGTTCTCTTGTGTATGCACAACAGCAGGGATTTGTGATTGAGTACTAGCCTGAAAACTGTTCTGATTGGCTTGCTTGGCCTAACAAAGTAGAAATTCTGGGTAAAGGGAACATATATAGGGGACCTCTCATATATGTCACAGCCCAATGCAAGAGTTCTAAGGCTGCAACTGTCGCAGACAGCTTTTGGAGCAGATTATAAAGGAATTATTATTTTTAGGCCCTATGTGACAAGCTTTGGGCTTGTATCAATAGAATCAGTTTATAACATAACTACACTCACCTACCCTCCAGGGATGTGACATTCAAAAGTTCCCTCACAGACACCTTGCCTGGTCTTCCCTTCAGTTTGGGATCTTCGAGCAGCTGTATATTTTACTGTTGGTCATGACCTGTTAAACTCTCCAAGACTTACAGAAGATACACTGTCATGGATAAACCTGGGTGACCCAGTGAACCTAGAATGGATTTGGTCAAGGATTGAAAACTTTTGCCATATACCAGGAAATGATTTTATATAATTCATTCTACGTTTGCTGGATCACTCAGGTTTTCCTTTGATAGTCTATTATCTTCAGCTTTGGAGAGCTATAATAAATCAAACCCATTGGGTATGTTTCCATAACACTTTCTCAGTAAACAGGTTCACTGAGATTGAAAAAGTTTTTCTTTTGCCAGGAGAAGGAGACTTGCACAGCAGGCTTTTGGAAAGAGAGGCACTGTGGCTTTTTACTTTTAGTATAGGATCCCACAAGGCTTAAATCACAGGATTTAAGCAGGATGTAAGTTAACATTTTAAATAGGCAAATAATGATTGTTTTAAAACTTCATATTCGTTCTCTTGGTTTTCAAGGGTTTCTTACACATTTTTTTGGTTGTGTTTTAATGTGTTGCATTTTTGTAAATAGCTGTGGTCTATTGTATACTGAGGTCACTTAGGCTATGTTTACACTGGCCATTAAGTTGCAGTGCAATTACTGCTTCCTCATTCCAGGAACCACTGCCTCTTGGGAGATGCCGCATGTTGCCGGCAGCAGCTCCATGGGGAATGAACAGGGATGGCAGTGAGCAGCACTACTACCACTCACTGCTGCCATCTGTCTAATGTGCAGACACTGGTTCTTTAACATCCAGTGCTGCAATGAGAAGGTTCAAGCAGCTGGCAGGGTGCCAGTCATAGGAAGCCACGTGGAAAGATCCCAAAGCAGGTCTGCACCTTCTCTTAGGCTGAAATGTATAAACAACTGTTACTTTTAAAAACAACATGGATTCAGGAGCACTGCAACTAGTTGTTGAATCATGCTCCAAGTCATACATGTCAAGAACATATATTGGATAGATTGGATATATGGGAATACTTACTGACTCCTCCACAGCAACTTCGTACTTCTTCAGAATTTCAAACTGGTCATGAATAGGCATGATCTGACTCTCCACCTTGGACAGCTCACTCTGAAGGGTGTCATACAAGGTCAGGCTTTGTGCTAGTTCTTCCAGGGTCTGCGGAGACCTCATCACTCTGCAGGACATATGTAGGAAATGGAATCAGAATGCTAGAAGTGACATACATATAAACCTAGAACCACGTCTACCAAAAGTCCCTTCTCTACACATGGTATGAGGACAGGCTCCTGGGAGTCATGTGGAGAGAGACAGCAAAGGACAAAAAATAGATGGAGGTGGGTAGACCAATAGACTGAATCTCAACACTGCTTGGGGTTTCAGTACAGAAGAGGCACTATGTTAAAAAAGGACATTAGAAGCTCACTTGATTCCTGGCAGATAAACAGTATTTTTTCTGAAATTGCAGCATTTTAAAGGGACAAATTATAGGCAAATGTGCTGTTTTGCGGAGCTGCATCAAATATAAGTTTTGTTTTGCCTTGACATTCACTTAAAATGGTAACCTAAAGAGAAGACAAGATGATAGCAAAAAACATTGCAACATATGCAAGAAAGGCAGACAGTGTACCCTCACCGTTCTGCATTGTCACGTAGATACGCGTGCAGTTCCATCAGTTTTTCGGTGGCCATGTGTCTCAGTAAGCCAGTGAACTTGTTCTGCCACTCATTGCAGTGTTGGACCAAAGCGAACTTGAGTTGGCTGCAGTCCAACATGACAAACTGGATGTTCTGTACGGTCTCCTGCTTCTGAACATTGTTTGCCAGCTCTGTGTACCTTGAAATTGGTTGTAATGAAGAAAAGATGATAAAAACAAAGTGATTGGAAGCCTTTTGGGTGTACAAGGTTGGATAAGGGGGCAGGTCACAGTCCTCACATGTGAATATATTTGGACAGGGAGGGAATATAAAATTCTTACCGAGCAATGTCAGCATCAAACGCAGACACCATGGGGTTGAGGCGTTGGTAGCGGCGAATTAAAGTGTCTTTCTGTGGCTCCCAGATCATTCGGAAGGAGTCCCATGTCTTCAGGTAGGCCTGGAGCAGGGTGGCATTTGCAGCCAGTCCTCCACTGATCAGAGCTTGGATCTTCTTGATTTCTTCATCACGCTCTGTAAGTGAAGACATCTTAATCTATGAAATATAACTTTAAATTACTCAGTTTTTAAACTTTTTTAAGCATTTTTTATGCTCTGGCCCCAATTATATTTTAAAGGTATTTGTAAATTTCATATTGACCTCTTTAATTCTGCATCTATCATGCTCCAAAAAAAAGCATACATGTCAAGTTCATTAACTGAACTGAATAGCAGGGAAACCAGAAGGCCAAGTCTTACACGAAGATAGCAGCTCAAAATTTGGGTGAGGTGGAGGAATTTAAAGCTGATGGAGGAATGTGGGGGCTTTTGGCAGCAAATTTCCAGTAACTAATGTGAATTGCAATTGTTGGGTTTCCTTACCTAGGATGTTGTGTATGGGATCCCGCATAGACTTCCTCTTGGTCAGGATATCTGGGAGACGTTTAAAACTGGAAACCGCAATGAGAATTTCAGAACAGACACTGTTCACAATGTTGGCTAGCTGCAACAGAGTGGGTGAGAACTCCACCTAGAACAGAAAGTCAAACTTAAAATCAAAGAATATCATAAATCAGACTGTTCAGCCAAAACTAATTCAGTTTTAGGTTGACACTGATAGGCTGAATGGCAACTGAACCTTTAGTTTAACCACCTGAGCGTTACACTGAGGTCTAGATTTCTGTACCAAAAGTGATCCACTGTTTTTCATGAAATTTTTTTTTTTAATTGTAGGCCGGACGGCTTCTCGTTTCACAGATCATCCGGCGCTGGACGAAGAAGGACGTGGACGATCAGCGGGACCAGGTAAGATGCCGGCCAGTATCTTGTGTTCCTCCGGCCGGTATCTTGTGTTCCGCCGACCGGGCGGCGGAACACAAGATGCCGGGCAGCGGAACACAAGATACCGGCCGGCATCTTACCGGTCCCACTGGCCCCCGACGCTGGAGGGAGATCGACAGACGACGATGGACGGAGGACGACGCTGGAATAGGAAAACGACGCTGGAATAGGAAAACGACGCTGGATGTGCACAGCGGGACCATGGAGGTAAGGATGTGACAAAAATAAGGGCTTAACCATCCTAGCCATTTTTTTTTGCCCGTACGAAGGTCGGGCTTAACGGCTAGGTGGTTAATACATTTCAGGTGCATCAAAACAAGAACTGTTAAATATCTCACATTAAATCATCTTTATAAAAAATAAAAAAACATTTTCAACAAATCTCTGAGTAGAAACACTTGCCTCAGCAATGGAGCCAGGAACATCATTCTGTAGTACCACCATCACTCGGAAAAGAGGGCTTGGGGTTGTTTTGCTGTCTCCATTGATGGCCTTAGACAGTTCTTGAAGGGACCACTTGATGTTGAGTCTGAAGGCCTCTTCCACCAGACGATCTATTTTCTCTGTGTACTGCACCCAGTGCTGCTGGACCTACCGGGAAAACCAAAGATTCAGATAACAAAATAATATTTATTTAGACTCTGGTCAATTGCAATAGTATTCTAATTATTTCTCAACAACTTAATGACACAGAATTGACAGAATTGAAAAAAAAACTCAAGCTCAGTAAGCGAACTCTGGTTATTATTAACTCAGATGGCAAAAAAGCCCATATAAACTTTTTTGTTTCAGAGCTCTCCAGTCAGCCACAAGCTTGAGATTTGCTGATAGCTATAGGTCTGATATAGCAGGGGGGGTGGGACCTCTGTAGAGATACCACAGAATTTACACAGAAAGTAAGGGTCCTGCTCTGCAGCATGCATCCTTTCCTTGCAAAGAACTGTTGCAGCTACTGAGCCTCCATTGCATGAAAGCCTTCTTCTGGATTATCTCTCTGCATGAAATGAAAGTAAATCCTTGTGTTCAGTAAACTGAGAATCCTAATTTACCTCGGTTCCATCTGCCTTGAAAACCTCGTAAGTGGTCCTCATGAGAGAGCAAATCTCCTCATGGAGGTTCTGCAGGCGACTCTGTACGGCTCGACGATGTTCCTCCTGTGCTTCTTGGAACTCCATATCGCGGAAGACGCGGTTTCCGTCAATGTGGAACAACAGAGACTCACTAATCGTCTGAGCGCACCGCGAGATGTTCAGGTTCGAGGCCTTATAGTTGTCTACAATTTGTTGGATCTGAAAAGAGAGAATAGTAGAAAGTAGTCTGAGTGCTTTTTGACTTGGGACTCAAAACTTGAAGATTTGGTGTTATATGGATCATCAACAAATGGCAATTGTCTTGTCTGAGAGGCTGAACCCAGAACTACGCCTGAACGGAGGACCAGATGGCAGATAGCAGCATGGATAAGATATCTGTAAGCTTCATACTTAGAACTCGCAGTTCTTTCGGTCTGCACACATGACTCCCAATAACTGTGTCAAGCAATCAGTTATGTAATGTTAAAGTTGCTTATACATGGCTCCAACTCATGATGTACTTGAGCTGGAAATCGCTCTGAGCATGCTCACCTTGCTTGCATGTAGCAGGCAATCATTGATGAAGGCGCTTGATGCTCCCTTGGATGACCAGTGCAGCTTCGTAAGACCAGGTTGGATCTTCTTATCTAAGAAACGGATTCTTTCTCTGAACAGGCCACGTTCCTCTGTGGAGAGAGCTGCTATGATCCTGAAGCATGAATGAAAAAAGGCAGTAAGTTGAAAGCTGATGAATAAATCTCATCAACTAATAAAATCACCAGTAGTTGGGTCTCTGCATGTCTATTTGCAATGGCTGGTAAGATGGGCCAGCAAGGGGATGTACATAGCTCCCCTAGTACTCTTCTCAAGATTTATACAAATAATAAAATGCTTTGATGGGTGGGTCTGGAGGAGAGGTCATTCCTAGGTAGATCATATTTGAATGCAGACTGCCCTAGATGTTGCCCACATATAGAACTGAGCCTTGATGATTGATGTGAAAAGCTCACAGTATGCAGGTAAAGCAGAGTAAGCAATTTCAGTACAACAGAGGACAACTGGAAAATGTACAACTGCATAAAACTGATGGAAAGGCAGGAGGGAAGATTTAGGAAGTTGTACATACCCACCTTCCATTCCCTCCAACTATCACCTGACTTCCACCCCCTCTTCTGCAAAGCCAAATACCTTCTATGTCCTGGAATGGAGTTGCATGTCACCTAATGTTCTCCATTAGTAGCACTGGTCGCTTCTCAGCCTTTTGGCCAAGATCATGTGTATCTATTCTCATCAGTGTTTCAAGAGAGGGAACTACCCTGCCATCCTTGCACCAGAGGATGGGGGTGGTAAAGTACCAGAAGACTAATTGCAGGACCAGACACACCTGTAATAGTGGTGGACCCAGGCCGTACCCCACTAGAAAGGGAAAGATGGAGGAGAGAGGGAGCATCCAGATGGACCAAAACTCACTGGCAGGGATGGAGAACCCGACAATATAGCCTAGGGCTGGGAACACCGAAATTGCTTTTATCCATCTACCTGGTGTCCCAATAGGCCTCAATGGGCCTGGTCATTGCATCATAGATTTCTATGCACTACCTGAAATCCCTTTCACTGTATTTAGCACCATACCTCTTTTTAGAGCTAGCAGGTGGTCAGTTTCAATGGGCAAATTTAAAAACCTTGCCCAGTGTGTTATGCACTAAGCACTGATTTATTGATCTTTGTTGATTGATTGTCACATAACATCACATTACCTGTCCCTTCATGCAAACATTTTTTATGTTAGGGTTTTAGTTCCACATCAAAGCTCAATTAAATTACCAGTTTAAATCAACTAAATCCATTTCAGGTGCATTCATCAAGTTCAGAAAGTCTTGCAGTTCAATGTCTCGTGAGAAGGACCCTTGCTCTCTGAATGGAAGCAGTGGCCACTTTGTACAGGTCCAACACCCCCCCCCCCCACTCTGTTCAGCTCTGCAGAGTCAGATTTAGAGTTCTTCAACCATCAGGGGGTATGAAATTCGCTGTTTACAAAGCTATGGGTCTGACTCAGCAGTGGGTATATTAGACCTCAGCGGAAAGAATCCAATTACTTTTGTAACATGCTGGCAAGTGACAGGCTTTTTTTAGTGGCTGCTTTGTGGCAAATTGTATGATGCCATTTCTTTTGATGCATCTGGAATGTATTAGGCTGATATAAAATGAAAGTCACTAGACAACAGACAGCTACTATTGTTTACTATGATTGGTATGAGTCCTTCCTTACAAAGAACAGCGATGACTGTACAACACACGTTCTTTCCTAATGACATTGTAAATAATTACTAATGGTTGTTTCTGGGACAGTTCTCAGTGTCTGTGCTAGGCTTTAGCCTGTGTAACTTAAAGTTAACTAAACTTTAACAACCTAAGTTCCTCTTTTGAAATTATTCGATCCAGCAGGTCATTTTTGCAGAAAGTACCAAGCAATGTCCTGTCTCCTACCTGCCTGATGCATGTGCAGCCCAGCTTTGGTTGCCAGAGTACCCGGCAATCCCAGCTTTCCCTGTACTTGCCCAGACTGAATAAACTTCTGCACTCCCGTGTGGGAGTTATGTCAACCCAGCTCAGCCAATGAAAATGGCTGATGATCACAAGGAGGAAGTAAGACGATGCTGCCACCCTGCGATGGAACAGGGATAAGTGATCGTAATGGGTTTAATTCCAATTTAGTGTGCATGACTACAATGCTGAAGGCGTCTCCCTCTGTGGTGGACCATCTGCCCCAATTCTGCCTCTCCTTTGCTAATTTCTACCATTATTTTAAATACATCCTCCCTGTATATAGTTTTTGATCTACCTGTATATACGAAAAGAGCCTTAACCTCCACCAATCGGATGTCAGTTTATATTCTTCTTTAATGTGTATGCAAACACTAACAATGGACTTCTCCTTATTCTTCTTCTATCTGGTAAATATACTATTCAAAAATGTCTGTTCAGTCTGCTCAATAGATTCCTTTCTGCCCTTTCTACCTGTGACCAATGGTCTTTGTCCTTTGTAACACATCAGCCATGAAGTAAGCAGGCTGACATCTAGTGTTCAAGAATTCATGTATTCATATATTTCTCACAAATCCAGTGATCTCCCCGGCCCCTTTTAGCGGGGCGGCCCACCCAGCACTTTTCAGTAACCACCTGGGTGTTTTTGGGTGGTACTGAGATGTTGGGTCACAATACAGGGGCCACCACTAGCCTACAGCTTCTCTCCACCCGGCTTGAAAAACTTTCTGGGTTTAACACTGAAATCAACAGCTATTTGTTCTGTACTTTTAGTGTATTTAGAGAGATGAAATCTAGTGAGGAGTACAATTTTTTTGTTTTGTACACAATTGCAGTATATCTCTCCTGAAAACCTTTTACAGTACTGTACTGTTATCATTTGCCTTCTATTATTATATAGCGCCGACATATTATGCAGCGCTGTACAAAGTCCGTAGTCATGTCACTAGCTGTCTATCAAAGGGGCTCACAATCTAATGTCCCTACCATTGTCATATGTCATTAACACAGTCTAGGGTCAATTTTGGGGGGAAGCCAACTAACCTAACTGCATGTTTTTAGATTGTAGGAGAAAATCCACGCAGACACAAGAAGAACCTGCAAACTCCATGCAGATATTGTCCTGGCTGATATTCGAACCAGTGCCAGAGTGCTAACCACTGAGCCACTGTGCTTCTCCACTTGTAACTATCTCTTAGATTGTAAGCTCATTTGGATAGCATCCTCCTTACCACCTGTATTGGTGTTTGGATTTTATGTAAAGTTATAATGTGCATTTTATTTTACAGTGCAGCATTATATGTTGTCGCTTTGTAGATAAAAGATAACAAGAAATGTAAAACAGCCCTCCGTCCTATGTAGGGTGAGCCATTAAATAGCTATGAATACCACGGACCGTTGCATTACTGACTCTGATTCTCTCATGTAAAGACTTGAGTGGAATGCTATTGCACATGTGCTGACTTAAATGTAGACCCAGGCCCTATACAGAACAAATTGAACCGGGTGATCTTTTGGGTAAGTGCTTGAGCAGTAATATGCCGCCTGAGTGCTTACATAGAAGGACCAGAGTCATGGATGCAGCAAGTCGTGGAAAAAATAACTACCTAATGGTATATCCCAAGTAAGGACTGGCTTTTATCTTGTGTACATTGCTGTAAAAATACAGGAACCCCAATTGTATCTCCCTAATAGTTATGTATCTGAATTGAATGCTGGGAAATCTTTACCAACATTTGAGTAGTAAGCTGGCATCTAATATGCGTTGCCTATTCTACATGAAAAAGCCACCGGGCAACATGGTGGCTACGTGGTGAGCACTCTGGTCTTTGCAGTGCTGGGTTAAGGTTCGAACCTCGGCCAGGACACTATCTGCATGGAGTTTGCAGGTTCTCTCCATATTTGTGTGGGTTTCCTCCAGGTACTCCAGTTTTCCACATTCCAAAAACATGCAGGTAATTTTGGGTAATTGGCTTCCCCCTAAAACTGACCTTAGACTGGATTAAAGACATATGACTATGGTAGGGACATTAGATTGTGAGTGACATGACTCTGGACTTTGTACAACGCTGTGTAATATGTTGGTGCTATATAACTGTATACTGTATAATATTAATAACAATGTATTAAGCTGTCTAAAAATGATCAGCTCTGTCCACAAGATGGCGATGCAAGACTGCTCACCTGTTATAGGCGCGAACCACCAGGAGAACATTTTCTCGCAGGTTTCGGAGGTCCTCCTGCCGCTGGTAAATGTCCACTACATAATGGGGGATCTCAAACTGTAGCCTCTCCCAGTAATGGATCTCCACAAACAACTTCAGCACATTCCTGTAAAAAGGAAACAAAGGTTAAAAGAAGATCCGTAACACACCCAGGACCCCAATTCCAATCTCGTACTTACTTATCAAAGTTCACATCAAGCATTCCGACCTTCTCGTGGCTGCGCACCATGAGCGGGATGTCCAGGCGTTTCATGGCTTGCTTGTCCACTGACTGAGACCATTCCGAGAAGATCTTCCTCACCAGCTCGTCTAGTTTCTGTGCCAGCTGCTGGTATTCCTGAATAATCTCCTCGCCTGCACCGATGCATGGCATGAAATGGCAACTGGCCAGGCACTACATGGTAAAGGCCATGAGAGGTCAGAGGTCAAAAGTGACAACAAGGACAGTGAGTTGCATGCAGGAGCCTGCACTGGTTTACTGCTCTCATCCGACCTCTTTGTCAGTTACATTTGTTTTTTAAATCAGGATTCATGCATATTAAGGAAATGAGCACCGTATGTGACCGTATTCTCCCCATATATTTTTTTTAGGCAGGTGGGAAGAAGCTGTAGGCAGGTGGCTGCTATATATTCTACAGAATATGAAGAAAACATTGAGCAGCACGGTCTTTGCAGCGCTGGGTCCTAGGTTCAAATCTCACCCAGGACACTATCTGCATGGAGTTTGCAGGTTCCCCCCATGTTTATGTGGGTTTTCTCCTTGTACTCCAGTTTCCTCCCAGATTCTAAAAACATGCAGTTAGGTTATTTGGCTTCCACCCAAAATTGACCTTGAACTGTATTAATGACATAGGGTTATGGTAGGGACATTAGATTGTGAGCTCCTTTAAGAGACAGCTAGTGACATGACTGTGGACTTTGTACAGCTCTGAATAATATGTTGGCGCTATATATTACTATGTAATAATAATAACACTGGGACATTTACATAAGTCCCTGCAGCATACAAGCTCAATTCTTGTCAATAGGCACTAAAAGGTGTGAATCCAGACTGTTTTCGTTCAATATTATAGCTCTTACACATTCCATAGTGCTTCAGTGAGCATACTCAGTCACTAATAAACTCAAGCAGTGTCCCTGGTGGAACCTGAACCCGCAACCCCCAGTTCTCTGAGGCTTGGCTCATCCCTAAGCCCCTCTCCTACTCCTCTGTCCACATTTACTGTCCTCAATGAGATTCTCTTTGTTTGCTGGCTCTGATCCATGGAGTTTCTGGATTTGCATAGATCACCCGGCTCCCGCCTGGTCTCCACAGGGCGGACAGTAAAATGAGAGAATGTAATGAGAAGGACCACCAGGAACAGCATTGTGTGCGGTACAAGCAGAGTACACACAGAACACGTCGCTGGCTGCGGACTCTGGAGAGATCTGCTGTCAATGTCAATTTCATTTTACAAAGAGCCTATGCTAATCTCACTCGGGCCTGAGGATTCCGCTTGTATTATTAATACTGGGAAGTCTGCCGTATATTCTCTGGAACCATTGTATATGACAAACAGCGTGTGGGCTGCTGGGTTTTACATGTGCTCTTGCACTCCCATTGGCTTGCAATTAAACATGCACATTTCCCCCCATGCATTTTATTAAAACTTGAATGTGCAGAAAAATACCTGTTGATCTGTGAGAAACCCAGTGTTCCCCTAACTTCCTGTTTGAGATGGCAATGGTGCATTTGTTGCACTGAAATCCCAAACAGTGTTGCCAGTCCTACCCCCACATTTCCTCCATTACTCAGGTATACATTGACTTCTTTCCCATGTTGCTGCTTTGATACAAAAAGTGTGGGGTTTTAGAGTGTCAGCTCCTCTGATGCAGAGATTGATGTGACTCTCTGTACAGCATTACGGAATAGGTCAGAGCTTTATAAAATTATATTAGAAGTGTGTGACTGTGGAGGGATATTGGATTGTACAGTTCCTTGTCAGAGGAATACAGTCAGTAGTTAAAATGTATCTATGAGGAGACTTTAGAATGTCAGCTTCTCTGGTGTAGAGATAGATCCTACTGTCTCAGTGTTCTCTGTACAGCACTGAGGTATATGTCAGAGCTAAATAAATGTATAATAATAGTGTGTGACTGTGGGGGGACATTAGAGTGTCAGCTCCTCTGTACAGAGACGAATAGGACTGGCTCAGTGTTCTCTGTACAGCACTGCGGTATATGTCAGAGCTATATAAATGTATAATAATAGTGTGTGACTGTGGGGGGACATTAGAGTGTCAGCTCCTCTGTACAGAGACTGATGGGACTGGCTTAGTGTTCCCTGTACAGCGCTACGGTATATGTCAGAGCTATATAAATGTATAAAAATAGTGTGTGACTGTGGGGGGACATTAGAGTGTCAGCTCCTCTCTACAAAGACTGATGGGACTGTCTCAGTGTTCTCTGTACAGCACTGCGGTGAATGTCAGAGCTATATACATGTATAATAATAGTGTGTAGCTGTGGGGGACATTAGAATGTCAGCTCCTCTCTACAGAGACTGATAGAACTGGTTCAGTGATCTCTGTACAGCACTGTGGTATTTATCAGAGCTATATAAATGTATAATGATAGTGTGCAACTTTAGGAGGGACATAAGAGTGTCAGCTTCTCTGTACAGAGACTAATATGAGCTCCTGACATACACTTGGCGCACCTGCATTGGCCGATCAATACGACGTTTTAGAGCCCGCGCCCAGTGTGCCTGGCCTGCGGAACGACACATGTGGGATGGCACGGTAGGAATTTTTCTGCCCAATTCTTTGTTGACCAGATCAAGCTCATTCTTAAACATTTCATACACTTGTACCGTCTTCTTGTCAAATGTTCGCTTGATGGCCTGGAGGAGAATAAACACAACAAAAGGTCAGTATTTTATTGTGTGTTATATTCATTAAAAACCTTTTAAATATTTTTCATTTTACATACAACTAGAATAAGTAGCCAAATCTGACTTGATATCAGCCTTCTGTACACCTTGTAATAAAGTAGTGAAACTGAGAGAAGGAAGGCAACAATGGCAGCCATTTAGGTGTGCTGTACAACAATGGCAGCCATTTGGGTGTGCTGTACACCGATGACAGCCAATAAGGTGTGCTGTACAACAATGGCAGCCATTTGGGTGTGTCCATTTCTGCCCAATGATGTTCTTGAGCAGTGTTTATCAACCAGGGTTCCGTGGAATCCTCTGACTTCTCCAGAGGTTGTTAGGGGTTCCTCGAGCAATTTGTACCTCTCAAGTGACACCAACTTTTGGGCTATCTGTAAGGGTGACATTCTTTCCCCTGGCCAGCAATGTAAGAGACATTCTTCAAACTGACCACCACACTAATGTACTGTGAGAAGGGGATCCCTAAAGACCTGAAAGTTTTTTCAATGGTTACTCTATGTTAAAAAGGTTGAGAAAGGCTGGTCCATCGCAGTTGAGAAAAATGAGTTCAGAAAATTGGGCTCTACAGTCAATTGTGTAAAATCAACAATGAAATGACAGAGATACAAATGCATGGACATATATGTATTATATGCTCTCTACCTGAGGTTTATTATTGCAGAGCTGCATGATAACATTTAAGTACAGGGTCCAGTTATATCAGGTAAATTTGTCATTTCAATTTTACCCAAATTTTCTGTAGGTACAGCAGGAGCTTATTGTCTTATTCTACATCCAGTTATAAATCTACAGTGCCTGAACTTCTTAGCATTCCTGCTGCCCTCTGAGCCCCCACACCCCTCATAGAAACTTTTGCAGCTCTCATTCTGTTAGTGGCACTTTACCTCTCTGGTTGACAAATGGTGGAAGACGTCCAGCTGTTCTACACCTTGCTCCACGCTCCTCACGGTCTCGAAGGCCGTCATGATTAGATTTTGCATCATCACCTCCAAATCCTTCACGCCGGCTCTAAATCTGTAGGGAGACAAGATGCGGAGGTAGAACTGATAACTATTGGGATGATTACATGGAACACAGTGCCAATGTAGAAAGTGAAATAAAGTGCTGAGCTTGTGATGGATGGTTTCTTGGAGTCACATCAGGAACGAGGTTGGGCAAGCAGAAAGCATTAGGTGGCAGGGGAGAACTGGAAAGGTGTATGACCTGATGACAGGTGCTTGGAGTAGTCATGAAAAGCTCAGAAGGGTGCAGAGTAATTAGAGAAATAAAGTAGTAAAAATATTGTTTGGTTGAGTATCTGGTATGCTCACAGAACGATGAAGACTTTATGAGTCAGAACAACAAGTGATACCATTAGATACAAACTCTAAGAAGTGCCTGTTGCTGGTGAATAATATCTAATTTTATGATACTCCAAAGTAGAGATAGGTAGCCTCCACTGGTACCAGTCAATAGGCCTGTAAGCAACCAAAGTGAATGCCACATTGTCAACCACAAACACCTACGGGTGCCCAAAAAGGCCAAAGATAAGGGTAGATGTCCATCTTGCAACAGTTACCAGAGGTCAAACCGGATTACCAGGATTTGCAGAACAGAAGAATGGCAACCACCTGGAATAGTTAGGATATGTTGAGTGTTGGATGGCGATGGTTGAAAGTAGTTGTTGGAGAGTGGTTGAGTGGTGGACCACAACTTTACCTAGTAGATGTGAGATGCTATGATGAGTAATATAGATCTGGGCATCTAAGTGAAGTGTTGTTTAGCTATGGACTGCACAGAGAAACTGAGAAAACTTTTTTAGAATTTTGGAAAGTTGGAAACTTTTTGATTTTTAATGGCAGCAAAAGAATGAGGAGAATACATAGCTACAGGGATTTGCTGAGTAACTGTGCTAAGTAAGCAAACCTGGAATGGATTTCTTCAAATAACCAAATCTATTCCAGGTGGATCCCTCAGCTTCACTGATGAATGTTTATCATCTCCAGCCCTGGAAAGCTTTATTAAATCAGGCCCATGGGGGAGAGTTTTGGTAACTGAGGGGGTGTGTTTATTTTCTGAAAAGAGTTAAAAACGGTGAGTTGCTGACCAGCTAAGGACAGTTGTTGAGTATGTAAGAAGAGTCGAGGGATAAATTTGAAGCCTGTAGGAATATTGTTAAGTAAGGAGTTATTGACTGAGAAACGAACCAGGTATATAAGTACATGGAAAGTGTTGGGTATTTTTTTAAGGAACACTTGAGAGTTCTTGAATAGCTGGGAGTTCTTGGGGAGTATTTGAGGTGACCAAAAAGTTAAGGGTATCTAGGGAGGGTTTCTAAAAAGGTACAAAGAATTATCCAGGAACCTGGGTAAGTTTTGGAGCACCAAAAAACTGCCACGATGTGTGGAGCAGAGATTCGGGAAACTCTATGTTATGTCTAGAGGTTGCCAGGAGCTCCTTGAACATTAAGCAATTTGGGCCTCTCAGTAAGTCTTCATAACTACTCAAAACTCCTCCACCTAGTCATTATTTTCTCCAGCTAATCAGATTATTATTTACTGTTTGGCTGATCAACAACTATTCCTGCCTAGTTATCTGTAGCTCATCAAGTTTTCTCCCCCACTAATCATCCTCTACCTCAGACTTTCTTGACCTTTTAAACATGGCAGGAACCTTGGGAGTGACACCAATAGTCCTGTTGGCTATCTGTAGGGGTGTCATATTTCCCAATGGCCAGCAATGAAAAAGGTATTCTTCCCAATGACCATGATGCTAACATACTGCGAGCTTCAGATACAGTGTTCTCCCCAGCCTCTTTTAGCTGGGTGTACCATTCAGCACTTTTCAGCAACCACCCGGCTTTTTTTGGGTGGTTACTGATGAGTTGGTCACAATACGGGTGCCACCACCCACCTACAATTTCTTCTCACCCAGCTTAAAAAAATGTCTGGGTTGAACACTGAGATATAGTAAATATAGCTGGGGTTCCCCTAAACCCTGAAAGCTATCTCAAGGTTTACGCATGTTAAAAAGGTCAAGGAAGGCTGAGGTAGAAGATGAGTAATAGGAGGGAATACCTGATCAGGTTGAGGTAGAGGATAATTAATGGAAGAGAATACCTGATGAGCTGCAGATAACTAGGTGGGGATAGTTGTTGAGCAGCCAATAATATTCTGGTTCCTGAGCTAACTAGGGGGAGGAGTTGATGAATAGCTATGAAGAATCACTGAGAGATTGCTAAGAATTGTTGAGCAGTCATGGACCATAGCTAAAAAGCTGAGAAGAATAGCCCTGCATGTCTGTTTTATTAGGTAGGTAGGTTTAATTACAGTGGTAGGTTGTACTAAACCATTGAACAGTAAAGCATAACT
>NC_092859.1:6100087-6111769 GCF_032062135.1 Pyxicephalus adspersus
GTGCAGCACCGCCTAGGGCAGGGGTCGGCAAACTCCGGCCTTTAGGCCAGATACGACCTAGCCGGTAGTTCGTTCCGGTCTAACGCCCCTTGGCCAATCCGTCCTAATGCGGAGCCGCGGGACAATGCAGGACCTGATGGAAGAGACCTGCGATAAAAGAGATCGCACTGCACTGTGGGATTGAAAGTAAGTGTATTTTTGTGTTTTGAGAGATTTTGAGTTTAGCTACTTTTTAAGGGAAAGGTTGTTGGGTATTTATTTGTAGAGAAAGACCTGTAGTTTCAAAACATGAATGAACCCCTATCATAGTTAGATAGTAAGTCAGGTTGATAAAAGACATAAGTCCATCAAGTTCAACCACTGGGGAAATTTCCATATCCCAGATAAAAAAACCTTATGGATATAGCTGGTCCGGGGGAAGGCAAAAAAAGTGTTGCAAAATAAATTTGGTAGTTTGGTGGTGTTGGTAGTGTGCATCTAAAAAAAAAAACTATTCAGACCAGGATTGTACTGGCAAGGGCTTGGCAATCACCATCAATCCTATTAGCTCTAGTAACAACTAAACTAAATTGGATAATGGTAAATGACAAGCTCACGTGTACCTCCAAAGATACACTGCATGCTTTTGAATTTACTTGGGACTCGTGGATCGATCACTGCTCCCCTCCTACTCCATTCCCATCCCTCCTTCATTACTCCTATCTTTGTTAAACATGATATGTGGAGACACAAGGTCCTTCTTAGGTATGAGCTGTTTAGTATCACAATGTTAGTTGGTAGGTTTCTCTGTGTTATGATGTGAAAAGTGATGGTATTATATCACCTATGTTTGTTGTCTGAATTCCCTTTTTCAAATTTTATTTTTCCTGAATAAAAACTTATTGAAATAAAAGAACCATTATATTATATAAGAATCTGGCCAGGAAAATTCCTTATGAAGTGCCCAAAAGAAAACCAAACATGCAAATTACAAATAAACATAATAATGTTCAGTGTTCTCCCCAGTGCCCCTTTTAGCTGGACGCACCACCCGACACTTTTCCACAACCCCCTGTCTGTTTTTGGGTGGTTACTGATGAGTTGGGTCACAGGGCTGCCACCCACCTACAATTTTTTCCCAACCAGCTTAAAAAAATTTCTTGTTGAGTTGAGTTTCTGAGTTGAGCATTGCGATATAGAATTATAGCTGTGGTTCCCGGAAACCCTGATGTTGGTAGCTCACATCACTGGGCCGAGGGAGGAACAAATCCAGGCTAAGCACCACAGCAAACACTAACTGGATGTATCTAGAAGGGTATTTCAAATAGAGAAATACCTGTAGTCCTTAAAATACAGAGGAGCTTTGTGTGGGAATATTGTACAATAACAGCTGAAGCTGAATAATGGCGATGCAACAACAGCAAGTGACTTCAGTGTGTTACTTTCTTGATTCAAACATTGTTTCACCACGTGGGGCTTCATCTCAGAACAATACCTGTCATTTTTAATACCCAAAACCTTTTTACGACTGTTCTTTCCTGGAAAGTATTACTTATCCTGTATTTACTCGTTGGTTGCATCTACGAAAGAGAGATGTCGTCATCCCACAATAAGCAGATTTAGGCTTGTGCTCACAATTCTTTTTATACCATTGGCACATAATACTCTTGAATTGTGTTAAGAGGAGTAAGTGAGGGGAAGTAGCAGTTGGGAAGAAGAATAAATAGAAAATAAAAAGTTGTTTGATGGATTAGGTTTAACTGTCAGATTTATTACACCCATTATTAAAGGCATTAAATACAAGTGTGACTAGGCTTTGAACGTATAAAGATTTACAAATTCTTAACTTGTAGAAAATGAGCATCAAAACACGTGCTCACTGACTTCGGTAGCTGAGGACATGTGGAGAAGATTATCTCCAACCCAGGTTTCAAGACTTTGTTTGCCTGAAACACACCTACCCTGTCTCTTTTTTCCTGTGCCTGTTTATTTTTGCCAGCTTCCACCACCAACACAAACCTAAGAACCGTGACCTGTGCGGGCCATGCAGCAAAGCCTATACCTCCATGTGGGGTTTGATGTAAAAACCAGGTAACCCTTAGACTTCATGCAATGGTGGAACACTAATCATTGGTGATACTTCAGATCCGGACGAACCCCTGGGACATTTACTGGATGACATCAGATAAATATTTTGAGGAACAACAAGGAAAATGCAAAGAAACTTCAGCAGAAATTGCTCATTAAACTATTGAGTAGAATACAATCTGCTGTCTGGAGTCTCCTTCATTGTGGATCCATCAGCAGCACCATTGCTTCTCTTCACCTTCAATATATTGTTTCAGATTAAAAAAAATAATAACAAAAACCAATGTAAGATTGAAAATGTGCATATAACTTTGGATTTGGCATAATCAAATGCCCTATGGTAACCAGCTGTACTGTAGGAAGAATTTACAGCTCCCTTTTTTGCCTCTGATGGACACTGTAAAGACTGGGAGATCAGCTACAGAAAGGCAATTGCCTTGCTAAGATCAACATGGTGTAAAGCACTGGTCTGTCTCTGAACCTGCTAGAAGGTCACTTTCAATTTGAGTGATGGGCATCTATTGAAGTTTAATGATGCCCATGATCTGCAGAAGAAACTATTAGAAGCTGCTGGGACTGCAGTGGGCCCAAATCTATACTCCCCCTCTGACAGGGTCCCCTACATAGGTGCTCCCCTGGTATCTGCTGCTTCTATGACCCTACCCCACATCATGACTAAACTTTAAGTTGTCAGGAACCCTGCAGCTCCCTATGTTGCCTGCTGGTGGCACTGTGGTTAAGCACACTTTGCATGTGCTTTCACGGGCAAACAGCAGGTGGCTTACTGCAGATTCACCTCCTGGTTTGGCGGGTCAACACGGAAGGGGAGCCCAATGTTTTGCTGGTGGGCACCATGACTTGTACCTAACCCCTGCAATGTTCCATAGAATCTACAATGAGAACAGTAAAGTGTGGAGGGCAGTGGTTGTGGACTGACAGATGGAGAACTAAAGTACGATAAGTACCTGTTATAGTTGTCATGCCAGGTGGTATTTTTCACATCCAGTATGGTATTCTTTACCGACTTGAGTATGAGAAGGTTCTTCTGGAACGTGTCTTCAATCTCCAGCAAACTGGAGGTAATCTGGGGACCACTCTGCCCAGGAAAGCAAGGAAGAGGAGTCTGCTGTCCATCCTCCCATCGCCCAAACTGTTGCTGACAGAGGCACACCTAGAAAACAAAGAAAATGAAGTGTGGTCACATATTGCAATGTCTAGAACTCAAAAATTACATTACAAACTTAAAAATTACATTACATAGTTCCTCAACTAGAGTTCCATGGGATTCTCCAGAGGTTGCTAAGGGTTCCTTGAACAATTTGTGCTTCTCGGATCATTTTAAGTGACAGCAATGATGTTTTTGGCCATCTATAATAGACCATTCTATATTCTTCCTGCAATTTAAGAGGAACTCTTTCCACTGACCACTACACTATGTACTGTGGTCTGTGGATATAGTAATTATAGAATCTATTAAAATAAAAAATTAAAATATTTGTGCTTCCAGAGGCAATAACTAATGGCAGGCAGGCCATACAGATCAAACCTTGGTTACATATGGATGATCAAAGAAATTACAGACAGGAGCAGCCTGTGCAGACTAATGGCCAGGTCAGGCACATATAAACAGTATTTAGTTTATGTTCCAGATGAGCAATGACAGAGACTAGCCAAGGTAACATGCACATGATCAGGATATGCACAGACCAAGGAAGGATCAGTAACAAAAAAGGTAACAAACAGGCAGGGCAAGAGCAAACTGAAAAACCTGTGCGCACATGAAGCCGTGGCCTAATAATGTCCACTAATAATGTCAGGTGTGCACAGCGGAGATCCGAGCTAGGTAAAGACCAGCAGATGGCAAGGATTCTAATGATACATGTATGTTCTAGCTCTTCTGGGAAGGATCCTCCCCTTCTACTCTGCCACCGTCTGTATCTTTCTGTCATTTGCAACCCCTATTTAATGTACAGAGCTGAGTACGCTGAGAGGGTTCTTCGTTTGGATCCCACGCCCTATCAGTCTTCGGCCAACGTCTTCTTGACGGGTGGACAGCTTCTTCTCTCTTCTTCAGGGTTCTTTTTTCTGTGTCACCTGATCTTGCACTGAGCAGGTGTAAGATCGGGTGTCGATCGGGAAAAATATTGCCAATCTCACTGCAGAAAGTGCAGCCAAGAGCCTCCTGTGACATAGGTATATTGGGAGGCTTTGGGCTCCATTCTGTCTTGATCATAGCAGAGGGTGTTGCACCCTTTTATGTAAAGTAAAAATTTTAGGTATAAGCTGTTGGGTATTACGGTAGGTGAAAGGTTGCTCTGTGTTATACTGTAAAAGCAAAGTAATTATTACACCTGTGTTTTGGCATTTATACTGGCCTTGTTAACTATATTTTTTTGAATACCAACCTAAAAATGACCCTTGCAAATAAAAATAATGGATATGAAAATGATTAGGCTGTGATGCATTAGGTTATTCTGGTATAATTTGGGGCACTGTGGCTGTTGTTTATAATTTTATATATTTTTATTATATATATTTAAATCCCTGATATGTCCTAAACTGCACAGCATGGGGTAAGATGTTAGCACTCTTTAAATCAATAATAGGAAGAAAAAATCTGTGATAATGTACCCCCTGCTGTAAATTATGTTACGACTTGCCGAGGAGTTCATTCTCCACAAAATGGAACAAGGTCACAAACCAAATGCATTTATAAAAAGATCACCGGACAATGGCGGTGGTGAATCTTGAATTTAAATAAAGTTAAATGGATGTTCGACGAAAGTGCATAGTGCTTACCATGCTGCAGGGTGGGGCTTGATTGAAATGACAGTCGTTTAAAGGGAACACAATGTCATATTCCAACTTGGATGATGAATGTTGTGGGCAGCAAGCAGGCACCTTGAGGCACAGTGCCAGCCAACCAATTATGTTATACAACAGGTGCCTGCAATGATTTTTATTCAGGCAGGTGTCAGTGAATATTTGTGTAATTAGGTGAATGTGTGCTGTAATCCTTTGTACAGCATCATTAGGAGTGAAAGGGACAGCACTGGGAGCCTATTAAGCTGTGCTACATGCACATGTGCAGACAACGGGCATGAGCACAGAAGGAGAAGGAAAACAAAATGCACACAAGGGCACTTAATGGACGGAGAGGACTTTTACTGTCTCTTCTATATTTCTGGAGATAGAGGTCCCACGAGGAGTCAGTACATATCAAGTACATACTGCATCATATATCTGTAGGTGTCCATTGGCCCAGTATATTACACACCACACATTCAGGAAGCAGAGCCCATGGGTGAGGTGCTCTCTGTACACTGATGTGATGATGATCGGAGTCTACAGCTCCACTGTTACCCAGTAAGCATTATCAATCTACAGATTGATTTACAGGTTGCCTGGAACCGAGGCTGATTAGGGCCCCAGGCAAAGAAGCAGCTTTGGCCTTCCATTTTCTTTGAATGACATTGATAAGTATGGCAATAGACAGATAATTCGATCCATCTGCATAAGCTCATCAGACTGATTTACCCCAACAGGCTGATTTACTGTGGTCTTTTTCAGACGTGTGGTCTAAAACTGAATGGTTAACCACTCAGAAATGTTTAAAGTTAGGTGCAGCAGTTGACGAACGCTTTGTCGTACAGTTGCAGGTCTGGTGGGGTTCACTGCACTGCAGGGGATTATGAGCCATCTTCAGTCCTCCAGCAGGTACACAGACTTGAATTCCCTTGGTTGATGTTGAAAGTATAAAGGTTGTAGCTGCCCTCACTTGACACCCACTGGGACTTTGGTCTTTAGTAAATCATTCCCCAGGTCTCTACGACTCCTTCCACCTTTGCAAAATGATTAGCGGGTACACAACTTTGATCCCTCTGATTGATGGCGGGAACATAAAGGTTGTAGTTCAACCCTCTTGACACCCTTGGATCTTGTCTTGAGGATGATCCGTCTCTGGTCTTTTCGTAAATCATCCCCCAAATGACAAGCGGGTACACAACTTTGAGATCTGGGGGGGGGGGGGGGAGTTGATGACAGGGGCATAAAAGTTGTAGCTCAATCCTCCTGTGTTGTGGAAGATCCATCTCTGGTCCTTTAGTAAATCCTCCCCCAAGTGTCTACAACTCTATTCACCCTTGTAAAATGACAGGCAGGTACCACCGGTTGATGGTGGGAACATAAAGGTTGTAGCTCAACCCTATTGACACCCACTGGGCCTTGTCCATGATCTATCTCTAGTCTCCCAGGAAATCATCCCCCAAGTGTCTACAACTCCATCCACCTTTGTGAAATGACAAGCAGGTATACAACATTGATCCCCATTGTTGACTGAAGGGAATGAAGGTTGTAGCTGGCACCCCTTGACAACCATTGGGTCCTTGGACCTTACCTCATGGATAATCTATATCTGGTCCTTTAGCAAATCATTCCCCAAGTGTCTACAAATCCAACCAGCCTACTGCAATGACAAGTGGGTACATACAGTATCTTTGATTCCCTGGATGATGGCAGGAGCATAAAGGTTGTAGCTCAACACTTTTGACACCCACTGGGATCTTTGCTCTTGCCTTGTGGAAGATCCATCACAGGTCCATCAGTAAACCCCCCCCCCAAGTCTCTACATATCCATCCACCCTTCTGAAAAGACAAATAGGTACACAGCTTTGAACCCTCTAGTTGACTGAAGAGCATGAAGATTGCAGTTGGCACCCCTTGACAACCATTGGGCCCTTGGACCTTGCCTCATGGATGATCCATTTCTGCTCATTTAGTAAATGCAAATCTAGTCTACAACTCTATCTACCTTACTGGGCTTTTGGCTCTTGCCTTGTGCACAATCTATTTCGAGTCCATTAGTAAATCGTCCCCCAGGTGTCTACAACTCCATCCACCCTTGTGAAATGACAAGTATAGATATCTTTGATAACCCTGATTGATGCCCGGAGCAAAAGATTGTACCTGAATATACTCTCAGGGCCCTTGGCCTTAACCTTGAGAATGATCCTTATCTGGCCTGGAAGGTGTTCATCTCACAATCAAGAAATATTCAAGAAATGGAGACACCAGGTAATTGCCATGGTGGATGGGTGGAGTTGAATCTCAAAAGATCCTATTCCAATGCATAAAATTGTGTCTAAAGATCTCATTCCTGGAGTCTCCAAGAGATAGAAGCATGCCATGGCTTAATGTGCACGCTATCTTCTGAAATACCAAATTGATGTGGACTGACCCTTTAAGGAATGGCAGAGCAGTTAAATGGAATGGCTTTATAAAGCCCCGTACAGAGCAGTAACTGAAGCCATTTCCAAAAATCGGTTTTCCTTCTATTATTTACGCAGTGTGAGCTTCAAATTCCCCTGAATCTTTTCACCGCTGGAAACAGCCAGAAGAAAGTACGGATAATAAAGGAGTTATTTCTTGCGTTCGATGGCGGCTTGTTATTGCTTGCCTATTAAAGGTAACGCTACAGGCTCTGACGGTGGGACTCTGTACCAATAAAATGAGTAATGATGTAAAACACAGTTAATGGACAAGCTTCTTGTTATTGCAGAACTACAAGTGCCAGCATGCCGTGACTCGACTAAATCTGTAACGGGGGTTCTATAAAATCAGTCCAGGTGAAGCTTCAAAACCCTACGGGCAAAATAAAACAATGACATATATTGTGACATGGAGGCAAGCACTTTTGACTTGCAGTACCAGGTTGAAATCTGGACCAGGACACTATTTGCATGGAGTTTACAGGTTGTCCCTGTGTTTGTGTGGGTTTCCTCCGGTACTCAGGTTTCTTCCCACATTCCAAAAACATGCAGTTAGGCAAGTTGGCTTCCTACCAAAAATTACCTTAGACTGTATTAAAGACGTAAGACCATGGTAGGGACATTAGATTGTGGGCTTCTTTGAGGGTCAACTAGTGACATGACTATGGACTTTGTACAGCACGCATAATATGTTGGCGCTATATAAGTATATAAGTGTAATAATAATAGGTCCCTTTTAAGGACAGATAGGCTCTGTACACACACCCAGTCTCTGATCTTTCACGATTGTTTCCAGTGACAGATGAACGAATGAGCGCTGTTCACACTGCACACATTCTAGACGAGCGAGCGGCACCCTGTTGTGCTCCCTCCCATTGACATGCATAGCAGCAATTCCTGAATGATTATCCATTCATCTTCCATGACAGGCAACTGATGTACACATTAGTTCTCTTTTAATACTCGCATGCCTAACTGTGTCCTGTTAAAGAACAGTCAATGTTTTGCATATTAAATGCACCATGACACAGTGCACTGGAACATGGGTACGTTGGCACCCACTATAGTTGTGCATTGGAGTGCCATTCATAAATGTGATGTGTTGCCATGTAATGCGGTGAAATAAATCGTGCCGCACCTTATCGCAACACATTGGTGTAATGCCAGCCTAAAATTCAATAAGTCACATGATCAAGCTATTTACAATGCTCCAAATTACTGGTGCTGAAAGCTGCGGCTTGGATGAAATGATCTGTGTCAAAGATAGTGAGAGAGAGGGAGAGAGAGAGGGGTCACTGGCTGATCCCCAATCCTCATAGTGAATGCTGTGTCTGTGTGACTGTGTAATGGGCTTCACACCTCATTAGGTCATTGCCATCCTGTGACAATGCTGGTAATAAGCCATAGAGATGTACATTGGCTTTTCCCCTGCCTGCACTGTGAATGCTGTTGTGTGAGCCGAACAGAAATCTGACCTGTCGGTGGGAGGCCGTCCTGTGTTAATGAAATTGTAGAGGATCTGCCAACTCTAATAGAAATAACCACAAATACACAATTATGCTTTTTTCATCTATAAACTGACTGGTATAAACAAACTCAATTGGTAAATTACCTAAACTTTTCAAGCTGGTCATAAATGATTGAATCCTTTTTTTGTATCTCTGAACCATTGCTTCAATCAGCCTTATGAATCGCATAGATGATAGCAGATCTTATGGAGATGGTACAATAAGAATGTATAGCCAGTGGTGCATTTGACCTGCAGTTAACCTGCTTCAAGTGCATATGCCAGGGCGGAGATGGGGAATGAGCATTTGAAGTGCCCTAATGTGCAAACTTTTTAGTTTTGGATAAAGTAGAGAATATTTGGAACCCTTTTGAGGTTTTTTTCTGGCATTCATGTCCTGTTGGGAGGATTTTGCTTCATTTCCTGTCTTGGAGACACAACAAGAAAATGTCTCCATAAACAGGAAAAATTCCTTTTAATACAGCTGACACTAGAACAGGTCTTGTTCTGGTGAAAACTGTAAAAACTGGAAATGTCCATCACTTTCTGGTGAATAGGGCTGATACGGAGCTAAACTCTTTCTTCCTGCTGATGCAGAGCTGAACCTTTGGCTAGTTGGTGAATGATTTGGATCAATGGGGAACTTTGAGAACAATTTTGAGAAATAATAAGAAATCGTTGCCTGATGACTCAATGATGACACTTCCTTAATGGAAACTTCCCACAGTTATGGTCTCCTGGTACTGCAATGGGATCAGTGGATCCTCCTGCTTGCTGCTGCTGGAGAAAGGAGGATGAACCATTGTGCTCAGCTATGGACCAGAGGACCAACACTCTTTTCTGAAAAGTCACTTTAACATCAGCACACAAATGGAATCCATATTTTGGAATAGAGTATGTATATGGCAGGGGGGGGGGTGACAACTTTTCCCTGTAAGCACTTCACGTTTTGCGCTACATCACTTAAGACTTGGAATAACTGCTTTCAAGTCCTCTACTCCAACCCATAGACTCCATTATTGTACTTGATTCATGTTCAGCTAAGCAAAGCTGGGAATTAGAGATAAGCAGGGACGATCAATGTGTTCCCTTAAGCTTACACCTAATAGGGGTTTAGATGAATTTAGGTGGCTCAGATCCAATAAAAACACCCTGTTTCTTACGTACCTGTTTTGTTGATCCTTGACAACGCTACCTCTGCTGCACTGAAATACCAAGCGGTTTTGTCAGCTCTTGTCAATTTCTATGTTTCTAAACAACAGAACACATTCCTAGGAGGGATCTGATCTGATTTACGGATCTATGATAACATTCCTAGAAGGGATATGATCTGATCTAATCTATGGATCTATGATAACATTTCTAGAAGGGATCTGATCTATGGATTATGGTCACATTCCTAGGTGGGACCTGATTTTTGGATCGATGATCACATTCCTAGGTGGGATCTAATCCACAGATCTATGATCACATTCCTAGGTGGGATCTGATCTGATCTACGGATCTATGATCACATTCCTAGGTGGGATCTGATCTACGGATCTATGATCACATTCCTAGGTGGGATCTGATCTACAGATCTATGATCACATTCCTAGGTCGGATCTGATCTACAGATCTTTGATCACATTTCTAGGTGGGATCTGATCTGATCTACAGAAGCCCGGTGTGTGTGTATTGTAGAGATGTAATGATTTTTAAATATTTTGCCCAGATACACACTATAAAGCCATGCCTGCTGGAGTTTTGGGTGTGTCCATGACAGCCTGGGGTCACATGATGTGAGGTGAAAGATGCTGACTGTCATTGAACCTGGAGCAAAAGCACCGTACGTTGCACCTTCTGCAAGGATCAGTGCCGCATTAAGAAAGAATCGCAGCAAGCAGCATTACTTTTTTTTGGTCTGCATATTTGTTTTATTTTAAGAACTGGAGCTCTGTTTCAATCAAAAATGCTCTTTTAAGGATCCCATCGAAAAAAATAGATTGCAGTCATTTTCTTTTTATTATTTTTGGATAGCGCAATGGCAATAGTAAATTGGCTCAGTAAGGGATGCAGCTGCTATGGTTGCCATTATTGGGCAGATGTGTAACCGGAAAAAAAAAAGGTTGAAAAAAGGGTGATCAGCATATGGCTGAACAGAGATCTCCCCACATGATGGAAACTCTCTTTGCAATTATAAACGCTAATAACAAATAAAATTGCTCCGCTGCTAACAATTTCTATGGGGTAATTGTAACATGCACTGCTCATACCAGCTGCACGGCTCGGCATGGTTATCCTGAGGCTTCATGATAACAAAAATATAAATGTTTTATTATGGTTATCCCTAAAAATTTTACATGGAGGTTTAGGAAACTAAAGGGTTATTCCGACCTCCACCTCCCCTCGCCTCTGACGCACCATGGGAGCAGTTTGCCCGTGTGTCCGATACATTCTCTATCACCATAGCAACATGCCACGCAAGTGTGGCCACTAACAGCTCCCTGCTGCAGAGCTGAATAGGGGCTATAATAGGGACTGAGGCAGGAGGCACCAAAATTCAGCTGAACGCTTATTAACTGCCAGCCGAGGGAACAGACCGAACACAGTGATCAACAACCTGTCACTCACATAGCTCTCCTGTGTCCAATGCCGTGCTATAGCTTCCTTCTCTCCACATTATCCTGCACAAAGAGGAACAGACTTATAGCATGCTTCTATTTCTTTCACTGTGTCACCCTGCAGGAGGTGGAGATTCATAGCCCCCTTCTGTCTGTGTCACCCTGCAGGAGGAGGACAGACTCATAGCTCCCTTCTGTCTGTGTCACCCTGCAGGAGGAGGACAGACTCATAGCTCCC
>NC_092859.1:6113917-6128850 GCF_032062135.1 Pyxicephalus adspersus
CAGACTCATAGCTCCCTTCTGTCTGTGTCACCCTGCAGGAGGAGGGACAGGCTTATACCCCACCCCATCTTCTGTTTTTGTGATAACATAGAGAATTGCAGCTCTAACATAAATTACAAGAATTTATAAAGGGGTCATGTTCATACCTCCAGTAGATCTTTGCAGCGTTGTATAAAGGCGTCCACTTGTGCAAAAATACTTGTTTGATCCAAAACCCATCCAGAATCGGAAAACCTTAAAAAAAAATGAAATCATGAGTGAGGACTGACTGGCTGCACAGCATTGTCCTCCGTGTCACACAGGGAAGAGCTGTCAGTGGATTGCACTGTGAAATGTAACACATCATAATGGACATTGCCAAAGACTTCATTCTCTGATTGAAACCGAAAAAAAACTGCACATTCTTCACAATGCTTTATCATATGGTAGAGTCAGTACATCACAACTTTTAAAAATAATCCAACCAAACCTGCTTTCATCTCCTTATCCCACTGACCACCAATGTATGGAGCATTTTCCCTCCAAATAACCACCATGTATGAGGATAATTTTCTTCCCACTGACCTCCAATGTATGGGCTATTCTTTATCCCACCGACCCCCAATAGGGTATTCTTATTCCCACTGACCATCAATGTATGGGGTATTCTTTTACCCAGTGACCACCAATGTATGGGGTATTCTTTATCCAACTAACCCCCAATGTATGGGCTGTTCTTTATTCCACTTACCATCAATGTATGGGGTATTCTTTATGCCAATGACCACCAAAGTATAGGGTATTCTTATACCACTGACCACCAATGTATGGGGTATTTTTTATGCCACTGACCACCAATGTATAGGGTATTCTTATACCACTGACCACCAATGTATGGGGTATTCTTTATACCACTGACCACCAATAGGGTATTCTTTATCCCACTGACCATCAATGTTTAGGGTATTCTTTTACCTACTTACTACCAATGTATGGGGTATTCTTTATCCCACTGACCACCAATGTATGCGGTATTATTTATCCCACTGACCACCAATGTATGCGGTATTATTCATCTCACTGACCACCAATGTATAGGGTATTCCTTATTCCACTGACCACCATTGTATGGGGTATTCTTTATCCCACTCACCACCAATGTATGTGGCATTCTTTATCCCACTGACCACCAATGTATGGGGTATTCTTTATTGCACTGACTACCAATGTTTGGGGTATACTTTATCCCACTGACCACCAATGTGGCAGCAGGGTGGCTCAGGGGTTAGCACTCTGGTCTTTGCAGCGCTAGGTCCTAGGTTTGAATCCCAGCTAGGACGCTATCTACATGGAGTTTGCAGGTTCCCCCGGGGTCTGCGTGGGTTTCCTCCGCGTACTCCGGTTTCCTCCCAAAAACATGCAGTTAGGTTAATTGGCTTTCCCCTTAATTGACCTTAGACTACATTAATGACATATGACTATAGTAGGGACATTAGATTGTGAGCTCCTTTGAGGAACAGTTAGTGACTTGACTATGGACTTTGTACAGCGCTGCATAATATGATGACGCTATATAAATACTGTGTAATAATAATGTATGGGGTATACTTTATCCCGCTGACCACAAACGTATGGGGTATTTTTTATCCCACTGATCACCAATGTAAGGAATGTTCTTCATCATCCAACTGATACAAATGTAAGGCACATTTGCAGAGAGACCACTACTTCCACACAAAAAACTACAACATGCTGGCAGAAGACAGGCTCTTTGATTTTTGGTTGTTGCTGCTTTCTAACAAAAGCAAACTGTAAGATGTAAATGCATTTATGTTTTAATGCATCTATAATGTATTTAGCTGAAATATTAGCTTTGCGAGAACTGAAGTGTGTACATTTCCCTCTAGACCGCCCACAATGTGTTGTACTCACCTCTGATGCACCTGTGTGACTCTCATATACTGCTCCTTCCAAGCCGTGCAGCACAGGATACAGTCGTTTAACACCCGGCGACTAGAGGCGATGTACCCGTCGAAGATGTGATCAAGGGAAATCTCGCGGCTGCAGAGGCGGATCAATTCATTGCTGATCTGAAAAATAAAACAAAAAAAAGAATAGGTATCTTATGTCTTGTAGGTACATCTCATGGAAAGTACAGAACGTGCATCAGATATCAACTATGAACAACCATGTTAAGGAGTGCAAACATGGTCCCTACTTCTTGTAAAGAAGACCTTGCAATGAAGGAATGACAATGTGGATGCCCTGAAGGGACACAGTGTTCCAGGAGAATAAAGGAACGCTGCTAAAGTTACAGACTAAGAAGGTATTATTTTGATGGAAGTATGTATGCAGCTTAATAGAATACAAATTCAAGTATATGTAATATTAATATTATTAACAAGAACATGAAGATAGAGTATAACAAACTTATATGAAATTCATAAAGGCCCACTATAGTAGCTGACCAGACTCTCCAAATTTAATCTGAGTACTTCACCCCTGTGGTCGCCAATAACGTGGTACATTTATGCACATTTGGTGGCAATGCCCCAGGGTGTCACAATTTTGGTCTAAAGTTTATAGGTTGCTGGCCTCTCTATTCCCCCACTAAATTACAAAGAGACCAGAAGTGGCACTTGCTTAATCTGAGACCATAATCACTGATTGGTAACCAATTTAGACTCCTAATTCATGTTCTGACTGCAGCTCAACAAACAATAACTGGGGCCTGGTTCTCCTCTTCTATACGTTTTTCAGAGGTCAAGAGGCGCGTTTCCTGGACTATGGTGATGGAAAAACATTCAGCTCAACTCAATGGAAGCCTGGCCCCAAGTTCATGTTGATTTGGACTCCCTGGTTTAACAGGTTCCGCTCATCCTCTTCTGGTCATATTTTATTGTTCTTATAACATTTAGTGCTTACTGACTTTTCCTTGACCCGTTTTTAACCTACCTTTCTTCCTTCTTTTTTCCCCCTCTATTCTTGGGCTATGTACACACGTCAGATGATGATGATGATTATTAATATTATTATTAATAATAATAATAATAAACAGGATTTATATAGCGCCAACATATTATGCAGCGCTGTACATAGGGGTTGCAAATGAAAAACACATACAGACAGTAACACAGAAGGAGAGGACCCTGCCTCGAATCTAGGAGGTGGGAGAAGTAGCACACAATAGGAGGGGAGATATGAAGTGGTGGGAAGTAGTGACAGTTTCAAAAGACAGAAGAAGTTGGGTAAGTAAGGAAAAAAATGGGTTTTGAGCGCTCTTTTAAATGAGGAGAAAGTAGGAGCAAGCCAAAAAGGATGAGGAAGACCATTCCAGAGAGTTGGGGCAGCTCTAGAAAAGTCTTGTATCTGTGCGTGTGATGAGGTTATGAGTGAGAAAGTCATTAGTAGGTCATTGGAGGAGTGGAGTGAGCGGCTGGGGGTGTATTTTTTTTACCAAGTCAGATGATTCTCTTCCAATAATGATATCAGACGAGAGTCTGGCGTGTGTACAGTGCTCCCTGGCGAATCCATTGAGGACAAATGAGCAACGATCTTAATGGGATTGAAGGGGAGAGAGCACAGTGGGGTGCCACTCCATTGTTCTCCCCTCTCAATAGAGCAGAATGGTGCTGTATGTACAACACCTTGTTCATGCATTATGCAGTCTTTTTGCACGTGTGTACGTAGCCAAAGTTTTTTTTTTAATTGCTTGGTATTTTTTGCTATTCTGGGCCTTGGTCTGAGTAGACATTCCATACCATGGATGTTTACGGACCTCTTCACATTAGCTCTCCTCTGGGACTCCTTTTGAACGCTTTCCTGAAAACTGTCAATTCTCCAATCTCTTCACATGTCTCCAAGGGACACCTACTATTATGTCCCTGAGCCCTCAGACTTTATCTGCCTGGAAGAGACGTTCACCTGAACTTTTATTGTTTCTCTCTGTTCCTATGTCCTCTTTGTTTTATTTTTGAAAATACTGTTCCAGTTTCTATGTATATCTCTCTTTAATATCCAATAAAAAATATTTGAGAAGAAAAAAAGGTTCACTATAGCAATACATGTTATGTTCTGGTAATGTATGGGGGTAATACTGGTAATGAACGCTTTTAGTATATGAATTCCTTTTTGATTTCGCTTGCCTTTATAGATCAGCCAAGCTGCCTGCCATAAGTGACATAAGGGGTTTGGTGCCTGGGTGACTACAATGGTCAGCTTTTATTCATAAGCTTTTATGATGAAAAAAAAAGATGCTGTAACTGCTTAAAAATATAAGCTGGAGTTTGGGCTTTAGTTTGTTAATAGATGAAAATAAATACTAACTCATTAACAGGGAAGAGTCACTCAGGTTCTTGCCCCAGGCAACTGATTAGACTTCATGGCTGCAATCTGCATCCTGACAATGAAAACAGCAATGGAATATAAGATCCATGACGGCAAAAACAGCGAGACAAACACCAGAATCGAAGCGATTAGTCATTCATTTGAAGCCTCTATGGCCTTAGGCAGGTGGATAGATGTTCAGAATGCAAACTGTATATTGGCATTTCATAATGTCTATGCTGCTGAATGAAGTGACACAAAAACGATCGAGGGGCCATGGGAACAGCTCATCAAAAAACTGAATTTTATTAGCAGTGAAGGGACACTCATCCGTCTGATCGTCCTTTCCCTCCCTTCCTCATCCAGGCCCTAGGCACATGACTAGTGCTCTTTGCTGTAATCAGTATCTTGACATTTCACTATTTATATGCAGTGTTGTTAGGGTGCAACTGAGATAATCACAGGGCTGAGGGCACTGATCGACAAAGACCAGCCTTGTGTTCTTCCTCGTCGTCCTTCCAGCCATTGGTACACAACTAGGGTTTGCATCTGATGCCAAATATTTCCCTCTCTTTATTAAGTTTGAGTCTGATGACAGAAAAATCATGAGGAAAGAACCCAACAAAGATGGTAATCGAGTTGACAAAGAAGGAATTTTTTTCTTCTGGTTCCCAAAAGGGGGCACTGCTGTTCCCGACTTGCTTAGTAAGGGGTAGGATGGCGTTGCCTGGCAGTCGCTGTGACACTCTTGCTAATATTGCAGGCTGATCATATTGAACTGCTGCTTAGTGTAATTGTTTGGCTTGTGATTCCTTCCTATGGGACTTACTATCAGCGCTGGATAATGCCATATTGTTGATTAAAATGGAATCATACTTCACAGTAGGCACATGTGCAGGGTGGCCAAAAGGGAGGCTAGCTATCTCACCAAGCTAAAGGCTCATGACAACTAGGACTATATTTATATATGGAGTACAGGGAAACATTGGACAAATCCGAAAAACTTCCTAAATTGTGGAAAATCTTTATTTTTTTCCAATAGTAATCAAACCACTACTAAGGAAGCCAGGTTGCACATAAAACTGTTTAAGTAGAACCTTCACAATTAGAACCTTTACAATTAGAACCTTTACAATTAGAACCTTCACAAGTTTTTGGCTATTAAAAGTTTAACAGAAAATAGTTACATCTGAAGGTGTTGATCTTTAGGACCTTCAGAGGTGACCTCAATGGTTCCTTCCTCTGACCTTCATCTTTTACAGGAGACGGTGGTGATGTGAGTGTCACACTTACCTCGTCCTTGCTAAAAGTGCCTCTCTCCTGGGCATGCCTGCAGTTCTGACCCTGGGCGTGCCTGCTCTTCCAGATTTAACTGTCAGATTTAAAGATTTTAACTTCCCACCGGCCAATCAGGAAATCACCTCTTATTCGCCCTAGTTTATTTAGCTGGCTTAGACACAGCGCTCAGCGATCATGCAACGTGTCTCCACTAGTGCCGAGTCCCCTAGCTCTGCTGAGCATTTCCTCTACACCTGTTGGTTAGTTCAGTGCTTTCCCTGTCCAGCTCCTGTGTTAACCCCTTGTGGTCCAGTCTGTTGTTTCCCAGCCTATTCCCCTGTGCTGTTCCAGTGTTCCTCTGTGTCTGTAGTTATCTCTGTGTCACTTGTGCCTCCTGTTGCTTCCAGTGTTCCCTGTGTCATATTATGTATACTTCATAGTCAAACATTTATGGGCCTAACCAGCACACCCATATGAGCTTGTGGGGCTTCTCATTCCTAACCTTTGGCTATTGTTTTGGGGTTGGCCTACCTTTGAGGCCTCCACTCTTCTGGGATTCATAAAATTTCATCAACAGGAATTAAGAGGAAATTTCTAAAAAATTGGGTTAATTTTCTCTTGGACAGTTTACAGTTTACATTTTCCTTAAGTCCTGTTCTGGTGGTGTGATCACTGGGTCTTTGTGTTTTTGTATGGAGAGGTTGGAGACCAGCGTTCTTTAAGGTTGCTCCTTGGAAACATTACCAGTGCTTCTCCTGAGGGCCCTTATGCATGTAGTGGGCTAAAACAGAGGACTGTCTTGATAAGCGGTATGCAGACTGCCCTAGGTTATGTCCACATTAATGAAAGAGTGAGGGCCCTTATGCATGTAGTGGGCTAAAACAGAGGACTGTCTTGATAAGCGGTATGCAGACTGCCCTAGGTTATGTCCACATTAATGAAAGAGGTGGACCAGGGACAGTCAAGTTGAAGAACAACATCTACATGATGCTAGATGTCTTTCAACAGGAAATAAGGCCGGCCATATCATACTTGCTGCAGCTTCTAATTCACATTGTCAGAAACCCCTCCCTGAGTCCAGTAAAATCAAACTAAGCATTTTTAGTACAAGAGAGGAGTGGGTACAACTGTGCAAGATTAAAGGGAAGGCTTGAGCTTAGGTTTGGAGCAAACCTACATCAGGAAGCAATTATAAGTCCACCAGGGATAGCCTGCATCTTTTTGACAATATAAAACTAAATATTTATAGAATCACATAAGCCCAGTTATGGCTGATCATACAGAGCAATATGAAGAAAAGCACAATGGATTTTCTATTTACCTTGCGAAATAGTGAGGTAAGGCGCTCCCGGGTATTGTAATAGGGTGAGTTGACCCAGATGATACGGACAAGGCTGAGGAGACGAGGGAATTTATCAGGAATGTCTTTCAGCTTCAAGGACATCAGTTCTTCAAAAGGTCCTTTCAGTATGGATAGAAAGCGGAGGTTAGACTGAGCCTGGACAGACCCGTCCTAGAAGAAAGGAAAAACATTGGGTTCATTTAGATATACAAAGAGGAAAAATTATATCTATATTTTTTATATATTTATATAGTGTTGTAGCAGTGTCTGCAGGTTCCTGTGATAGTCTTCCAATTGATCCTGGACAAGCCCCCATTGAATCCCAGCCCAGGCTGTATATTGGGCCTTAAATACAGGCTAAGTGTAGGTTAAGCCAACTTTCCCTTAGTGAGGCAAGGAGGAAAAAAATGTTACCTTAAAGTGAACATGATTTGCCCTAGCTCTGTGCTAGCAGTGCCTGCAGGTTCCTGTGTTAGTCTTCCAACTGATCCCTGACAAGCCCCCATTGAATCCCAGCCCAGGCTGTATATTGGGCCTTAACTATCGCCTATATGTAGGTTACATTCCCTTCCCTTAGCTAAGGTCATTCCCATCCTAAAATGTTAGTAGGCAGTAGTTAAGCCAATAAAAAGGGACCTTGTGGTCAAAAAGACTTAGAGGGTATCCCCAACCATTTTTTTTCCCTTTGCAGTGGTCTGAAGGGTTACAATCCATCACTTTTTACTGTTATCAATGGCGTGTTTTTTTTTTAAATTTATTTCTACTTTAAGTGAAATGACCTTGGAAAGAGATTTGGGGACCAAAGGGTAGACTGGTAACCCCAGATCCATAATTAGTAGCCTCCTCTCACCTGGATCTGCTTGGACAGTTTCTGGAAAGGACCCACGTAGGATGATTTTGCCATCTCCAGGATGTGTTCGATATGTTTGACCCCCGGCTTATCCAGCTGCTTGCTGATTCCAGAAAGGTCGCTGCATCGTTCGCTCCAAAATTCAATCTCCTCTAGAGGACCTGAGCTCTCGCCCATCTCCACCGCTTCCTGGGCACTCAGAACTTCTTTGATCTGGCGGGTCCAGTGCACCATGGCAGCTATGGGAGGAGAAACATGGCAAATTAAAGGAAAATTTGTCAAAGGGAACAAACAACCGATCTTAGTGTCACATCTGAGCATAAATGGAAACTTTGATGAGGACTGTAGATCAAGATCACATCTTGGAAAAAGTAAAAGGAAGAGTAATACCCATATGAAGTAAGCTTGATCTGACTGCAAGGGTCCAGGCCTTGCTCCCTGGGCATGCACTACTCATCCCAAAACAGTCATGAATGGGACAGAAATGGAATCACCGCTCTAAAACTAAACATTTGCTTTGTCAATGGGCACTGCTATACTACATATTCACCTTCCCCTGCATGGGTGAAACACAGGTTTACTTTAAATTGATATAACAGTTCAGCTTTACCTGTCAGGGATTGCTGTGTTTTTTGTTTTCATCATGTATTTACTCCTTGTCAGAACAGAAATGTTAGCCCAGTGAAAACTATAAAGCCCTCTTTAGAGAATGACCTTTCTCTTGTCATTATAAAGGATTTTTAGCACCATGGGTTATCTACAGATATTGCATACAGATATTGCAACATAGACTGATTGTCTTTAAGTTCCCCAAATGAGAGAGGCAGAGTAGGAAGGACTCTGTATGTAAAGTTAGAGGAGAGAATGGGACCCACACCACCCCCACTCTGTTTCCAGGTCTAGGGGTATGTGTGAAGTGCAGGCCTCCATAGGAGAGAGCAGGTTTAGAGTCTTTGAGGAGGAAAGCCAAGTTTCAATGAGAGCCAGAAAGTTTATCATACCTAACTGATCTTCAGAAGGATAACAATAGGGGAAAGAAAAAGAAAGCTATGGGGAAGAGAAGGGGTCGGGATGACTGATGTGTGTACATTTTAGTATGATCAATTTAATTAAAAAAATACTTTTAGAAAACAAATTTTTCCATATTAAAAAATGTTCTTCTTCAATGTTTCACATGAATCCTGCATTAGCGGGGCTCAGAGTCCCTGGTTTCCTGTTTGAACCGCTGCTTATTCCCAGAAGGACAAAGATGGAGGCGCTCTGCTACAGAACAGATGAGTTTAGGAAGATTTAGTTCTCCCTGTAAATAACAGGAGACTGGAAACTGTGAAAAGCAGCCTTTAACACCACCTGCTGGCTGAAAGTGAGAATGCACAATAATAATATGAAATAATCCACATTTACCTAAAAAAATATTATTTCAAAAGGTAAAATAGACACAAAACCCTTTAAATATCACCCATATACTCACTCTCCAGTCTCTGCACCAGCTCTTTGTCCTTGATGGCGGCTTCAGCTTCCACTTTCATGGCCTCAATGGGGATGTAGAGGACAGTGTGGCCCTGTAACTTGTACCTGGTGTCTGGGGGGGAAAAGATTACAGGTTAGGGTGATTGTAGTTCCATGGAATGACTGGTTCCTCCTAGGGAGGAACGAGTAAAGTGATCAAGGCAGAGATTGGTTAGTGGAGTCAACCAATGGCTGTGTGAATTGAGCCGATGTTCTTTAACCTCTTGCTGTATATGAAGAAATGCCCTGTGAGCTTCTAACATGCTTAACTGAGGGAATCATTATTTTTTGTGTCATATGCCTACATCTTCCCAACGGGCACCGTGGCCCCCCCGTGACCACCATGCAGACATCTGACATCCACAAAAGATTCCAATAGCTCTGCAAGACAGCAAAGACCAGATTCACCCGCAGCCAGACCAGTGAGCAAGGGGTCTATGTATAAAGCAGACATTCACTGAAACATTCCATGGTGGGTAATCAATCACTGCCATTGAAACACATGGACCTGGAAGATCCTCCGCCAGGGAATGTTCCAGCGAATATCAGATTCACTGCTTTATAATTAGACCCTTTAGAGATCCCTCAATATTTTCACCAGACCAATATTAACACATATTTCACAATGTAAAATGTATGAATCATCAGTAAAAAGTTTATTCCCACATTTTTTAATTGAATCCAATAGACCTTATTTTTTCAAGCTCTCCAAGACTGGAGAAGATGGACAATCATGGGTGAAGCTAGGTGATCCAACAAGCCAGGAATGGATCTGGTCCAAGGCTGAAAACATTTGCCAATAATAGCAAATTAGTTTTAGGAAATCCATTCTAGGTTTGCTGGATCTCCCAGGTTCACCCATGATAGTCTATCCCAGCCATGGCAAACTACAGCTCAATCAGCTTGTTTCACCGGCTCTTTGAGTGTTCTGTGGCTCTGGCTGGTGCCACCTCGAGCAGGGTCAGAAGAAGGACCCCGCTGGGGGGCGCACCTGCCAGAGCCGTGGAACACGCCCCCCGTTTGTATCCCGGCTCGTAGAAGTGGGCGGGCTGTGTCCTTGCACACAACCCGCCCACTTTCCCATCGCAGGCTCAGATGCGCGATAGGAGAGTAGGCGGGGTTATGCCATCATGACGTCATGTTTAGTGGTGTCATGATGGCATAACCCCACCCACTCTCCTGTCTGCCCGGCCAGATTGTGGCCCCTGACTGAAAAAGTTTGCCCTCCCCTGGTCTATCCTCTCCAGTCTTAGAGAGCTTTCATATTCTGAAAGCTCTCCCAAGCTGGAGAGGATGAACGTTTATCAATGAAGCTGGGTGATTCAGCAAACCTGGAATAGATTTCTTAAAAGTAATTTGCTAATGATGGGCAAATGGTTTCCATCCTGGATCAGATCCATTCCAGGTTTGCTGGATCTCCCATGATAGTCTATGTTCAGCAGCCTTGGAAAGCTTTATTAAATAAGGCCCAATGTGAGAAACGTGTCCATTTTGGGTGAATCTTTTGAAAACATGCATTTTCTTTGCATCGTACTGAATTTCTTTTTTTAGCTTTGGAGTTGATTTGTCTTGAATCCCAGATTAGGCGAGTATCACAAATAGAATAATTCCACAAAATCCATAAAACCATCTAACAATCCTTTCCTTGTTCTCCATAATCTTGTTATGGCGTGGGGGGTGGGTGAATGAGGTTTGAGGCTTTCACCATACTGTAGCCACAGACCGCAATAAGATCACAGGGAGGGAAAAGAAACGGGTTTATTACAATACTGGAACAAAGCCGGTAATATAGATTGAGTGGAAAGCTGAACTGGAAAGATGAATCCGTGCTGTAATCGGTAATGCATCACGAAGGGGGGGTCTGTTAATAAAGCAATGACATTCACTGAATGTACTTTGGTAGTGAATCTTGTTTTCATTGCCAGTGATTGATTGTACACCATAGAATGTTGCTGAAACTTTCAATCATTTATACGGCAGGGTTCATTTGATAACCAGGGACTTTCTAATAGGAGCAGAGCGAAGAGAAAGATGAGCTCATCAGTCTGCTGCTTCTCCTTCACTGTCCAATCAAAAGCTGTGGGCGGGGCTCAGCCCTGTGTTACTTGTAAGGCGGGGCCCAGCCCTGTGTTACTTGTAAGGCTGCAAGACTGGGCTGTATGTCAGAGCTGTGTATAATTTGGTACAGGGTGGGCAGCAATGCAACCCTTTGTCAGGTATTATCTTTATTCTATGTAAAGATATAACTATTTGCCTGGAGTTCTGCTTTAACATTATTTTCTTTATGTATATAGAAGAAGAAAAGGCTAGTGGGGTCTCTCTGAAGAGATTCTCATAATTCCCTGAGCTCGCCAATCAACAGAAATCATAACCTGATTGTGACGTTAAAGTTCTGATTCAGCAAGGGGCGTATCAAACCCCTGCAGAGAGACCACTGCTTCCCCACAGTGTGCCAATAAAGATTATTTTTACATTTAAAGACAATGTTACAAGTTTATAGCATCCTTTGATGCTTATTGCTGGAGGAGCAGACGTCCACCTGTTAGTGCGGCCAGGAAGCGGTGGACGTTGGCGGAGAAATTGTTGCGTATGCTCTCAGGCCAGCTGGTGTTCCCGAAGATGTAGGGAGCATAGATCCCATTCATCAGCCTCAGCAGGGCGGCGGTGTAGGACCCTCTTACAGAGCCAAACTGCAAGTTTTCCTCCAGGTTCTCAGGGCGTAGGGGTGTCCGCTGTTTGCGTAAGAAGTAGAGGATCTGCTTCAGATTCTGAAAGAAAGTTTAAATAAAGTTTTAAACACAACCTGTGTACCTCCAATCCTTTAGAATTTACATTTAAGTATATAACAAGGTGCAGTAGCATTTTCGTTCCCGAGGGGGCAGCCCTTAGACCCTCTGCATTTACTCAATCCTCTGGGCTGGATGTCTCATTCAACCTGGAAGACTGCTGACATCTTGTGGTGAAAAAGATGTACAGCCGAGGGCAGCTCCAGATTAAAGGTAAGTGTTAAAGCCCGAGTTGCTTTTTATTTTTTTAAGCTTGCCGAGGGCCTTTGTTTTTTTTTTACCTGGAGTCAAAGGTCAAATTCATTAAAAAATCACAAGCTGAAATCATTAGTAGATTCAGAGTCACAGGCAACTGAAGTTATGAATATTATTCTACATGTTAGTGGCAAACCAATGAAGTCCTATATTAATCAGGGCCCTATATGACCCAGGTGTTACGTACCTGAACTGGCATGCTGGGCTGGGCGTGGAGTCCGCTTTGAGGGTCAAGATACACAGACAGCGCCTCCTGGCTGACGTCTGATGAAAAGCGTTCCAATGCATCATCCACCTCTGGAGTCCAGGCTTCTGGAGTTACATGGCTCAGAACAATCCTTTGCTTGAGGTTGGGTTTCTGGAAGACACAGGCAGATATAATTTATATTAGAAGATACACCAACAAGGTCAGGTGAGCTAAGATGCCATGTTGTATGCTGAATACAAAATCTCTGTCACCGGTGTGTCACCCTAGTGGGGTCACAGACAGTAGGATGCATTTATGGGTGCATTTAAGGTTGACTCTCATATAGCTAAGTCTGTGGAAGAGGAATGAACATCCGTTAGTGGGAACATTACATTATTTGTTATTTACTTGCTGCTTCACATTTAATTTGCAGAGGCAGCACAGTGGCTAAGTGGCTTTGCAATCTTGCAGCCCTGAAGCATTGGCTTACTAAACCTGATTTCCAGCAGGACTCTTTCCACAAAGTGTCCCCATGTTTGTTCGGCTTTTCTCCAAATTTCTTCCCATAAACCAAAATGTAAACCTCCCCTGTCAGAGCTATTTAAATGTATAGTATTACCGTGTGACTTTGGGGGGACATTAGAGTGTCAGCTCCACTGTACAGAGACTGATAGGACTGGCTCAGTGTTCTCTGTACAGCACTGCGGTATATGTCAGAGCTTTATAAATGTATAATATTAGTGTGTGACTGTGAGAAGATTAGAGAGTCAGCTCCTGATGAAATGGCCCTGGGTCATAGGAATAAGTCACCATGTCTGGCCTAAGAATGGCTGGAAGGGAAGCATATGGAGTAATAAGCTGTGGCAGGGCTAATGAACTGTACAGTTATATAAGAAAATACGAAGCCCATAATGGGACGGTGCCAAGTGATGGGAGGTCTGTGTGCAGCTACAGGCAGAGTGAGGGAGATTATACACAGATATGATGGGCGCTCAGAGGGGGCTGATGGGAGATTCGCTGCGTAGAATTGTCTCTCGTGCCTCCAGGCGAGAACATTTGCAGACTAATGATTTCATGTTGCCAACATCTGTTCTGTACTGAGGAAAACATGAGCCAGATGCTGAGTACAATATTCTCCCTCCCCGACCCCACAACCCAGAACAAACTCTGCGTCAGCACTTGTAACCGGTTATATGTACTGCGCACACTGATACATGCCATTCACAACCGTATAATGCTCAGTGACTTGGTGTGTGCGTCCTTATCAAACGCCTTACCCATATGTCCCTATAATTATCTGTCATGGGCCTATCTATCTTTTATGTCCCTAATTATGAAGCACTCTATCTCCTATCGATCCCATCTCTATCTATCTATCGTATCTATCAATCCCTCTATCTATCTATCTATATATCTATCCATCTATCCCATATCTATCCAACTTCTATCTATCTATCCATCTATCTATCTTATATGTACCTAATTACCAATCACTCTATCTCCTATCTATTCCCCTATCTATCCCATATCTATTTATCAATCTATCTATTCAACTTAGATAGATAGACTATCTATCTATCTATCTATCTATCTATCTATCTATCTATCTATCTATCTATCTATCTATCTATCTCTTTTATGTACCTAATTACCAATCACTCTATCTCCTGTTGATCCCTTCTCTATCTATCCCCCTATCCATCCCCCTATCTATCCATCTTCTATCTATCTATCCCATATCTATTCTATCTATCTATCTATCTATCCATCTTCTATCTATCTATCCCATATCTATTCTATCTATCTATTTATCTATCTATCTATCTCTATCTATCTATCTATCTATCTATCTATCTATCTATCTATCTATCTATCTATCTATTTCCAGCATTTCACCTTTCTCCTTTATATCTTAGTATCTCTGTGTTGACACCTGGGGACAAGGAATTGGTTTCTTCTCTTCTTTTTTTGCGCCGTCTCACGCTGTCTGTGCTTGTCCTGACAAATGCTTACTCCAGCAGTCTGTGTCTTTGGAATATTCTTTTTTCTGCTGTCTGTTTTATAGGAGAATGTTCCTTGCTCTATTATACAAGCAGATGATGAATTCTCTGCCTCTGACTGTGCTGAGAACATTTCAAGTAATATATATACAGATTAACTCTACATGACAATATTTGAAGAATAATGCACTGCTCTCTGTACGTAGATGGGATGGGGGAATTTTAAGGATTTCTAAACGATTAAATGGAAATCTCCCATCTGCTGTAACCACTTTGTTTAAGTGTGGTGGTATGAAATTGTTTCTGTGTATAAATGGAAATTATATATGTACAGGGTGCAGCTTTGGTGTAATTTGTCCGATAAGGAATGTTTGCACCACACAATGTGCCTCACAATTACTCCAAAGCTTACCTCCGTCCC
>NC_092859.1:6129913-6132648 GCF_032062135.1 Pyxicephalus adspersus
ATTCATTCCTGAAGAAGCAGCCTAAATTCTATGAAATGTGTTGAATGAGTACCAATTCCCACTAGAGAAAACTTTTTCAATAGAGATATTACTAGAGGATTTATTGAATGTATCTAAAATTAAGGGTCAAATGAATGTTCTTTGTTTCATGATCATGTTGGATGTTTTGTAACATTGTTACTATTACCTATGTTTTTTTGTTCTTCTGTAAAAATAAAATGTACTTTTTAATATCTTATTGACCTTGTCTTGAAAAAGCTCTGCTTTTTTGAACTCCCTTGTTCTTTTGTTCACTTTCATTTAATGTAGGGATGTTGCAATTATAAACTTGCATATGTATATTTATAGGGTCTATTTTCCTATACCCAATCCTGTATACAGAAACACTTCAGCTCTTGGATGTCGGTGGATTTTCTCACATTAAATGCCTGCTTTAAGTCTTTCCACAACATTTCAATTGGATTAAGGTCAGGACTTTGAAAGTTTGTGAACTCCTTAAAATTTCTCTGCTTCCTTCTTAATAGAACCATTAAGTGACTGTCTTTTACTAATTCTTTCCCTTACCCTAAATCAGTCTCCTCAGATGTAGAGAAGATTATGATTTCTCTATATGGTTTAGTAATAGGGAAAGGGGGGAAGGTTATGGTTTATATTCAAAGAATGAACAGCCAACCCTTAGAAATTCAAGTATATGAGGAAGAGAATGCAAGTTCTTAAGTTACCATGCATCTCAAGTAGGACAGCATGGTGGCTCATTTGTTAGCACTCTTGCCTTTGCAGTGCTAGGTCCCAGGTTCATATCCTGGCCAGGGCACTATCTGCATGGAGTTTGCAGGATCTCCCTGTGTTTGCGTGGGTTTCCTCCGGGTACCCCGGTTTTCTCCCACATTCCAAAAACATGCTAGGTTAATTGGCTTCCCCCAAAATAATTGACCTTAGACTGTAAAAATGACATATGACTATGGTAGGGACATTAGATTGTGAGCTACTTTGAGGGACAGCTAGTGTCACAACTATGGACTTTGTACAGCGCTGCGTAATATGATGGCACTATAAAAATACTGTGTAATAATAATACCCATATTTTTCATGAATTCTCAAGATCCCAAATTCACCTGAGAAAGCCAATGTGAAATGTGTCGGGTTAGGAGACGTAAGGACCACATTTGCGCTGTTTCAAATAACCATATTCTTTTCATGAACTTAATGAGACAATATATGTACACCAATAGAAGTGTTTTTGTATAGTGTATGATTAGAAAAAAAAACTCACGTGTTCTAGACGAGCTTGTGATCACTTAGAATTAATGTTATACACTTTATACTAAAAATTGCACTACAACCTTTGTGACACCTATTTGTTTAAATTACTTAAGCGTAATACTAAATAGCCAGAAAAAAAACCCTTCTGCCTGTGTGCTCTTCCTTCTATTCTGTATATGGCTGACATTTATTGCCTATTAAGATGTTTATGTTGTGCTATGTGTGCTGCAATGAATGCTTTGTCGTGTTGTGGTGCCGTTCATTGTGACTAACCTATTCATTTTTATTAGTCTGCTCTAATGCCACACATGCTACACAAGACATAAAGGTTTATTAAAGTTCCCCAAGGCTGGAGAGGATACACTTTCATCAGTAAAGCTGGGTGATCCAGCAAACCTGGAATGGATCTGGTCCAGGATTGACTAGCAAACAGCAAATGAAAGAAATCCATTCCAGGTTTGCTGGATCACCCAGCTTCACTGCTGAAAGTGTATCCTCTCCAGCTTTGGAAAGCTTTCATACATCAGGCCCATAATGTACAGCAAATTGTCCTTCAACTAAGCAGTTTCTTCTTACCAAATCCAGATGTTCCTCCACGACATCTGGTGAGAGAGACCCATTCTGTCTTGTGTCTTCTGCAGAAAACAAACAATAATTCGCCATTGTAATACTGTATTGGATTGGAATAGCTCCGACATGATCTGTAGCACTGTACAGAGTGTTCTAACCTGTCCTTATTCTACTAAAAAGATCATTTAGCCCATTTCAGAGAGATTTCTATCACTTCCTGCACTGAAAGGAAATTAGAACACCCCCCCAATAGCAATAAAAATATGACTGTGGTCAATGGTGAGTATTCCTCGCTGTAACTAAACAAGAATATGAATAGGTTTCAGTCTGGGAATATCATTTTTGAGACAAAATATTCATTGTAGATAATTATATTAAGTAATATTTGTCTCCAATAATTCTCCACTTTATTGTCCTATATGAGCCAATGGGGTTATTACTTTGAATACAAGTAAAAAAACTTATTCTGATTGGAGGATTGTAAGGAAAACACGGACCAATCACATTTAGGATATTCTGATTAATTTATCTCAGTGCTGGTAGAGTCTTCAGTACCTGGCATGTGCAGCAAATAAAGTTTTGTCAGATGAAATTTTGTGTCCCTGTAACATATCAAGTAGAATGACTTACCATTATTTACATGTGTGCTGATCACCTCGTTCATCTCAACCATTCCTAGAGACAGAGGCAGTGTATCTGGGGGGTCCATAGTATGTAGGTCTGGCGTGGCACCATTAAAGTCAGGGTCAGACATTTCTCATTTATTGGACCTAAAGAAAAGAGTAAAAGTGTTACAAAAGATAAATTAACCTTACACAGACAGAAGGGGGAGCTATGAGTCTGTCCTCCTCCTGTGGGGTGACACAGACAGAAGGGGGCGCTATGAGTCTGTCCTCCTCCTG
>NC_092859.1:6133258-6137501 GCF_032062135.1 Pyxicephalus adspersus
TGTCCTCCTCCTGCAGGGTGACACAGACAGAAGGGAGCTATGAGTCTGTCCTCCTCCTGCAGAAGGAGGCTATTACTTCATATTCCTTCTGCAGGCTAACACAATTAGATAGGGCTACAATTCTTTCCCCGGGGTTGCCCCAAACAAATATAAATATAGTAAAAAGCAATATTTATTTTATTTTACTGTACAGGATGTTGTACAGGACCCTTAAAAAAAAAGTTGATGGGACTATGAGTTTGACAATGGCATTTAAAAAAGTCACCAAAATTTTTGAACTTATTCATTACACTGTAAGGAAAAAAATCTACAAGCGGAGTAGATTTCAGCTGATTGTGACTCAGTTCAAATCTGGCCAACCAGCAAATTCTGCTGAAGAGCTGTCCCAAGTCTCCAAGAACTCCAAAATGACATGGCATCTCCAGGTAGCTTATGAAGCAGTTGGTGTTGGGCTATATCTACAGGTATAGATTGCAACAATTAAACATACATGGGAGGTGTGCCGGAGAAAAGACTTGACTGTCCAAAAAAGAATACTGGGTCAAGATTGCAGTTTGCCATAGAACTTATAGGCAAAGGCCTTCTGTAACAATGTCCTACGGACTGATACATCAAGGCTGAGTTGTTTGTCCACATGCAAAGTAGGTGTATATGACACAAAATTACGACAACATTTCAGTAGATGATCCTCATACCAACTGTGAAACATGATGGTTGAAAAGTTATGGTTCAGTGCTACTTTTGCTTTTTGTAGGGTCTAGACAGCTTAGTGTCATTGGGTCTAATTTATCAAAACTCTCCAGGACTGGAGAAGATAGACTATCATGTGAGAACCTGAGTTATCCAACAAACCTAGAATGGATCTAGTTCAGGATTTAAAACAGTGGACAACTAATAGCAACTAATAGAAGAAATCCAATCCAGATTTGCTGGTGTTTTCCCGCTATGAGTCTGTCCTCCTCCTGCAGGGTGACACAGACAGAAGGGGGCGCTATGAGTCTGTCCTCCTCCTGCAGGGTGACACAGACAGAAGGGAGCTATGAGTCTGTCCTCCTCCTGCAGGGTGACACAGACAGAAGGGAGCTATGAGTCTGTCCTCCTCCTGCAGAAGGGGGCTATTACTTCATATTCCTACTGCAGGCTAACACAATTAGATAGGGCTACAATTCTTTCCCCGGGGTTGCCCCAAACAAATATAAATATCGTAAAAAGCAATATTTATTTTATTTTACTGTACAGGATGTTGTACAGGACCCTCAAAAAAAAGTTGATGGGCCTATAAGTTTGACAATGACATTTAAAAAAGTCACCAAAATTTTTGAACTTATTCATTACACTGTAAGGAAAATAATCTACAAGCGGAGTAGATTTCAGCTGATTGTGACTCAGTTCAAAACTGGCCAACCAGCAAATTCTGCTGAAGAGCTGTCCCAAGTCTCCAAGAACTCCAAAATGACATGGCATCTCCAGGTAGCTTATCAAGCATTTGGTGTTGGGCTATATCTACAAGTATAGATTGCAAAAATTAAACATACATGGGAGGTGTGCCGGAGAAAAGACTTGACTGTCCAAAAAAGAATACTGGGTCAAGACTGCAGTTTGCCATAGAACTTATAGGCAAAGGCCTTCTGTAACAATGTCCTACGGACTGATAAATCAAGGTTGAGTTGTTTGTCCACATGCAAAGTAGGTGTATATATATGACACAAAATTACGACAACATTTCAGTAGATGATCCCCATACCAACTGTGAAACATGATGGTTGAAAAGTTATGGTTCAGTGCTACTTTTGCTTTTTGTAGCATCTAGACAGCTTAGTGTCATTGGGTCTAATTTATCAAAACTCTCCAGGACTGGAGAAGATAGACTATCATGTGAGAACCTGAGTTATCCATCAAACCTAGAATGGATCTAGTTCAGGATTTAAAACAGTGGACAACTAATAGCAACTAATAGAAGAAATCCAATCCAGATTTGCTGGTGTTTTCCCTGTCTTGGAGAGCTTTGGTAAATCAGGAATGCAAGCGGTGGGCCAGCTGCAATTCATATTTAGGATTCCTTTGGGGGCCAAAAAAAAGACGTTGCGGGCCAGAGTTTGACACCCCTGATATAAAGGCTATAGATAATGGACTTGAGTCCTGAGTTGAATCCCATTGAAATGTTGTGGGGCATTTGACCTAGGCAGTTCAAGGAAAGAAAACCATAAACATATGGTAAGTGAAGGAACTTTTCATGGAGGAGGAGTCATGGTGAAGTGTTAAGACTGTTGAGCACTTATGAAACTGCCTGTAAGAAGTATTTTCTGCTAAAGGGGGCAATTCTAGCTACTGGGGCCAAGGGTGTACTTCTTTTTTCCAAGACGTGTTTATTTTTGTCTGGATAAAAAGGAATTGTTTCCTTATATCCTTAATCTTTTACATTCTCACCTTCATGCAGGCACTGACTGAACGTATTGGACTGTTTAAAAAAGTCAATAATTTCCATGCGGTTTAGTTCAAATGACTGTAGTTATTATTTCGATAATTTTTTTTAAATAGTTTGTCTTCTAAGGTGTAATTCTTAGCATCCCGCATGGAAGAGAACATGTTAATCATAGTAAGCGAGCACAGCATATGAGCTCACGGGCTAGATAAGAGGTAAACAAGTCCGCCGGATTGGCTGGACCGCTGCGTATTTTCCAGCGCTGACTCACTGCGTCCTGCAGGTGCCTCGTCTTGCCAACAATCCCACTCTCCCCGTTCCCTGTCTCAGAATGAAGCCTTCACATTTCAACTAAAAAAAAACAATAGAAAACATAGCAGGGTAAAAATGTTCTACAAATCGCAGATTTTGACCTCATATTTATTTGCACTTCGGGTGAATTTTGGGGGACGGCACCTAGGGTCGCAAGTTGTAAGGTTGACAGGTTGCCTTTTCATGCACAGAACAGACTTGCTGTGTGCCTTAGGGTGGTAACCCGCTGTCTTTGTCCCACAGGGGCCATTAGTGTGGGTGAATACAGTACACATATCCAAAGTATGGGGGTTTAATGGTCCACAATTTCGACATAACGCTGAAACCTATGTCCTCTCCCCTGGGCTCATGGATGGTGTCCCTGGGTTGGAGGACTCTTAAGCCACATGGGCCTAACACCACTGGAAGATCTGTTGGGCCGCTTCCCGTCAGACCTCGGTCTAATTTTGGTGTCTCCAGTTTGTCCTTAAGTTTCTGGCATGTGGAGCTGGTCTAGGGGTACAGAATGAAATTAGGAAAGTGGCATGGCCCAGTGTAGCCTTTGGTTCAGGGTCAAATTTTGCTTAATGCTCCTACGTCCTCCTGAATGTAAACCAATCCCAAACTCAACTCGAAGCTGGAGTTGCCCCCGTGCAGGACTCCTTTTTCACCACTAGTCTTTTAAATTGAATGTCACTCAACCAGGAAGACTGAGATGTTGAGTGCAGGGGGTCATGGGTTCGCCTCCTTAGCTGACAACATAGCAATGGCATTATATAGGACCACCTATTGCTAGCGGAAGATCAAAAGAAGAAGGGAACTTTGTGTGTCACATGAGGACAGGTAAAAGAAGCAAAGCATACAGAGAAGGCTCAGGGGGACTTTAAACAAGAGGAATAAATAAGCCCAGAGATAAGCTTTCAATAAAATGATACCCTATATTCATGCCATGAAGGCCTAATTTGGGTCTTTTCTGGTATGTCATGACGACCATATCACTAATTATGTTCCTGTGTGGTCACCCAGTCACATCCGCCATGGTGTAGACCACAATGGGTTATGGTGATACATGCATGGTCACAATTGGGAAGCCAGTCTAAAGCATTGTAAGCCAATGCTAGAGCGAGTGCATACAGACAGGAAGTAGACACAAAAGATTGGCAGCACTGAGAAGAAATATTGGTATATTATCAGTATTTTAGGAAAATAAAAAATCCTAGAAATTGTTTATAATAGCGATTTAGCAAACTAGAATTTATCCAATTAGCGTTGAAATCTATTTTATTCAAACAGATGTTAAAACAGATTGTTTCCTACAACACTGATAAATATGCTTAATGACAAAACGTCAATCAAAGTCGTTGGAATGAATAAAAATCTGTTTTCTCTAAAGTTTTTCATCGTAATTTAATTAGATGAAATGGGGACATCAAATTGTTTTCACTATCTCTCCCCCAACCCCTACCTATAAATAAATATATAAATATATATATATATATATACCCATTCCTATCCCAGTGACCAATAGTA
>NC_092859.1:6139190-6157291 GCF_032062135.1 Pyxicephalus adspersus
TGTGGGGGCAGTGTTATGATCAGGGATACCTGTGGGGGCAGTTGTATGATCAGGGATACCTGTGGGGGCAGTGTTATGATCAGGGATACCTGTGGTAGCAGTGTTATGATCAGGGATACCTGTGGGGGCAGTGTTATGATCAGGGATACCTGTGGTAGCAGTGTTATGACCTAGGGTTGCCGGAGTTGGTCAGGTCTGGGTTCAGCAAAGTTATGTGCCTAAAAAATAGTCATCAGACTTCCTAAATATACTGAATCACCAGGTTTTTCCATCAAGAGATTTTTTCTTCCTGATGGCACAGGCAAGAAGATGACAATACCAGGATTCATTGGGCTCACACTGTGAAAGAATAGTCCAGGGTGAATGAGACATCATTGTCACACATGAATTGGCCTCCACAGAATCCAGACCTGAACCCCATGGAGACTCATTGGTATGAGCTGGAAAAGACTTTACACAGCTCCAACTCCCCCATCATTATTACTAAATCTTGGGGGTGGGGGGGGCTGTGCTTTTGCATAAGACTATAATACAACGGTGAATGTGTGATGGAATCAGAGCTAAAGGCGGTCCGATGAAAGATTAGAGTGCGTGAGGTTATTTTTGGTCAAGGGGTGTATATTCCAGTATAAGGAGCCCTGCAGGCAGAAGAAAGCAATGGTGATAATAATGATGATAAAGATAGTGATGATGTCTACACCCCAACACTGAAGTCTCTGCCTACCCCAGTCCCAGCCTGCAGGATTTTTTGGTTGGGGAAGTGTATATTCGAGTACAAGGAGTGCCTGGTGGCAGCAGAAAGCAATAATGATGATAAAGATGATGATGATCATAATGACAAGGATCATGATAATAATGATGATAAAGCTCATGATAATAATAATGATAAGGATAATGACGATGATAATAATCATGATGATGATAATATTGATGATAACTATGATGATGATGATAATTATAATAATAATGAGGACTATGAAGATAATGATAAAGGTGATGATAATAATAATGATAATAAGGATGACGACAATGATGATGATAATAATAATAATGATAAGGATAATGACGATGATAATAATGATACCTATGATGATAATGAGAATGATGACAATGATAATAATAATAATGATGATGATGATGATAAGGATAATGACGATGATAATAATGATGATAATTATGATGATGATGATGATGACAATAATAATAATAAGGATGATGATGTTGACAGTAATGATAATAAGGATGATGATGATGATAATAATAATGGTAAGGATGACAAGGATAATGACGATAATAATAATGATGATAATGACGATGATAATATTGATGATAACTATGATGATGATGAGAATTATAATAATAATGAGGACTATGAAGATAATGATAAAGATGATGATAATAATAATAATGATAATAAGGATGACGACGATGATGATGATGATAATAATAAGGGTAAGGATGACAAGGATAATGACGATGATAATAATGATGATAATTATGATGATGATTATGATGATGATGACAATGATAATATTAATGATGATGATGTTGACAGTAATGATAATAAGGAAGACGATGATGATGATAACAATAATGATAAAGATGACGTTGATGATGATGATAAGGATAATATTGATCTCTACACCCCATCACTGAAGTCCCTGCCTACCCCAGTCCCGGCCCCATCCTACCAATACATAACCCGAGTCCCTTCCTCAGGAAGGAATCTGCAGTCCTTGGCTCCCTACCCCGTCAGCTCCCTATCTATCTCACATCTACATCATTCCCATAGAGCCCAATCTCCGAAATTTTGGTGCGATATGACTTTAACTGGAGCCGTAGCAGCACACCGGTGATTATGTAAAGTAGAAGTTAAACGTTTTCAAATGTCAGCCTGTGCACAATCTGCAGCACCGCGGCGCAATGTTCCTGCGGATTACAGGCAAAGCGTCCCCGCCACACTGAGTGTCCCCGGGAGGGAATTGGCCGTAATTGTGGTACTGGGTGTACGGAGCACTCGAGGGGCCGGCCGACTATTTATACAAAACGAACATTTACTTAACATTTGCCTGGCCGTGTAGCAGCATTCACTATACATCCTGAGGCGCGATGGGCGTACGCGTCGGTCCTCAAATTTGTACAGCCCTGCTATGCAGTACAGCCCTGTCTAGCAGGGCGGGAGAGCCTGTGACTGGACAGAGAAAGGAGAAGTAGCAGACTGATGAGCTCATCTCGCTGCTCTCTTCCCATCTGCAAGATTCTTGCTCCTATTGGCTTCCTTGTGCTGCTTCTGCCAGTGTGAGCTCTGCTGTAAAGGGACAAGACTCAGGCTGATATGAGATTTACATTGCTGGTATTTCTTCAAAACACTTATGTGAATGTCTATTTCTGTGCTCCCCCGCTGCTCTCATTGGTTCCTCCCACATTACTAAAGGAGTGAATGGGTGATGTGAGGTCGCAGGGAGAAACCATTGAAAGAAGCGGGAGAGTACGGAAATAAATAGTCCCAGTTTCTCAGGCGATTAGAATGGTTTTCATTATTTATATAACTCCGTCATTCCAAAAAAAAATGCTGGACCCCTGCCGTCACCGGTCCTTCCTTTTCTCCTCAGACGCAGTGGTGGGGGTCCTTTTTCTTAGACAGTGTGGGGGCCCATGTAATGATATGGACAGGCCCTTTCATCCATCCGTACTGGTAATCTAGCCCAGTGTGATGACATCACCCTAAGGGGCGTGTCCATGACGGCCCGGCTTACAGGAAGTGGGCAGGTGCGTGACACTGGGGGCGGAGATTTTACCTTATAAGGTATTACAGATATTTGGAATATTATTATTATTATTTCACACTTATAGCTGATGCCATTCTGCTCCCATACAGGTAATTTGTTATCACATAACAAGGTGTCCCCAATATCTCTGAACACAGAAAAATAGGCAGGTAATGGATTAATTTAGTGTTAGGACTCAATCAAAGGTATAGAAACCTCAACAACAGACTCCTCCTAAGGTGACAACGCTGCTTCTCCACACAGTACTGGGAAAAGTGTTGTCACCCCGGTAAAACAAATGCAGTTTCTCCCTGTATAACAAACAGTATATTATAAATAAGCAGACATATTATCTGTGTATTACACGTATTTATTACACTCACCCCGTCCTCTCCTCGTATATATCCCACTATGTATGTAGCTCCCTCATGCACTCTCTATGGTACAAGCAGTGTTACACACACAACTCCATAGGACGCGTCTCCTAGGTAACAACAAAGGGCGGGACGGTAACATCACTCGGAGGCGGAGCTACACTAACTCAGCGAAGGTTTGTGGACCGATGAAGTAGGCGGGGCTACACTAACTAAGGGCGGAAGAACTTCGACTGATGGCCAATTGGCGGTAAGTTTACGAGAACAGGCGGCGAGAGTAGCCAATGGAAAGTTAAAAATGCAAAATAGACAGTTGGTCTGACCAATAGAAATAAAGAATTTCGTTATCAAAGGCTAAAGATGGCTGACTGTAGACGTTAGGCAAGTGTGGGCAAACTAAAAATAAAGTCATTGCATAGGTTGTAATAGAACTCAGATAATACAGTCAGAAATGTGTTCAAGTAACCTGCACACCTGGGATTTATTTCTTGTGAACTGGGGATTCACGGCTCAGTCACATCTGATCACATGTGATTGTAAGCTGCTATAGCAACACAGCAATGCATGGTATTGTGTCGCCTCCACCATGTGTTGCAGTGTAATGCATGCAGCTGTGCCTTTAGAGTGAGCTCCACTACTGCCATGTTGTCTGAAAACCCAGTGTTGCATCATTGGTGTTAGTCGCATTTCTTTTAAATGCACATAAATATTGTGCATGCTGCCCCTTTGCAATATAGATCACAGCAATGCATGGCAGTGTATTACCCTGGTGAGGTGTGTGGGGTGCCAATAAAGATGAATGACAACAAGGTGCAGAAATGCACACATATGCGTTAAACGCTGATGGAAGAGCAATGGGGCATTTATTATGTTGAACCCCATTATAAAGTAATAGTGGGGAAAACGCATTTATGGGTTTCCCCATTATAATCTGCTCATTAATTATTCATGTTCTGTGCAATGTGGATGTTGCCCTGGCTGATTTGTTCCTCATTCTTATCTCAGAAGGTTGGGCATGATGGACTCTGGTAATGGTTCTGATGCCACCACCTACAAACATAGGCCATACCACCCACCTCCCAAGGTCTAGCCCTTCTTGGGTCTTGATTACCAGTGTAAAGAACATTTTCTAGGACTAAGCTGAAAACCACCATGTTCTTTGCTTTCTCTGGTGGAACCATGGGTAATAGAGGAGCCCCAATTCTTTTTCCTGAACTGATGATTGATCAATGTAGTGATGGTACCACAGCATTACTGTTCTTGCAGGTGTTTTTCTAGCCCTAGGTGATATTTTGCCGACAGATGGTGTGCCGTGAACTTGAACTTGCTGTAGATGTTGACTGGCGTGTGGCCAAACCTACAACACAATGGCTGCCTATGGATGGAAGACCAGTTGAGCATTTATTATGTTGAACCCCCATTATAAAGTAATAGTGGGAAAAATAATTTATGGGTTTACCCAATCATATTCTTCTCATGAATTATTCATTGGCTGATTTGTTCCTCATTCTCATTTCAGAAGGTTGGGCATTATGGATTCTTTTAATGGTTCTGACATCACCATCCATAAACGCAGGCCATCCCACCCATCTCTGACCTTGCCGACGGTCGAACTCTTCTTGGGTCCTGATTAACAGTGTAAAGAACATTCTCTAGGACTACAGCTGAAAACCACACCATGTTCCATGCTTGCTCCAATGGGACCATGGGTAATGGAAGAGCCCCAATTCCGATGTATCAGACCAAAATGTATTGATAGTACCACAGCAGCCCTTCTTTCCCCAGCTGATATTTTCTTGCAAGATGGTATGCCTTGAGCTTGAACTTGCTGTAGATGTTGATTGTCGTGTGGCCAAGCCAAGACAATGGCTGTCTATGGATGGAAGAACAAAAGAGTCCTATCCATCATCATGTGACATCCAGGGATGAATTATCAGCCGTGTTGTCAAAAGACAGACCTTACCACCGTTGCATGCCATCTGTTAGATCCGGGCGTAAATCTTTCCCAAGGGTAAATGTGTCAGTCACCCCCTGCCATCTGGAGCCGTACAAGATGACAGTCTACCAAGTCACGCATTGGCAAAGATTGTCTCTATCTTTAACATTCACAAGGTCAGATGGCAGGGTCTCTTCAGGTATAAGTCTCCCTTGGACAAAGATCTGTTCCTGGGATCATTATTGGAGAAGGTACTCCTTAGGAATTCTCAACTTGGCCTACAAGGGGCGGAGCTGGGAACACCTGACCTGCAAATGATCTCAATACAAAGTGTTTTTTTGGGTTCACATGCAAATGTCTGAACAATGAACAACTAATGTGTGCTAAACACAGGCAGTTGTAGTCTCCAATAAAACTCCATTTGACAACGCTGGAGTACAATTAGATGATAAGGACAGAGTGTTGTCACCCTAAAACAGTATATATTCTAAAAAATAGATATGCATTTTTCTGCACAGTAGATAAATATATATAGGTCACCAATCCTTCACAACCCACACTTTCCAAATGTGCTAAGTTATAGGAGGACGATGTTGTCAGCTAATGTTATATCGCTGCCTACAGACAAGCAACTGCCAATCAAATCTGACAATATACAATTTATTGGACCCTACAAGTATGGAACAATAAATACTTGTCTGAATATACATGAGCCACAAAAATGATAGCAACTATTTACAGATTTTTGTCAGACTACTGTCTAGCTTTTTGTGACTGAAACTAGTGATATGGAGTAGGAGTGATCTTTTAAAGCTACACCCCAAGGCCAGCCAAAGTGCTAGCACAATATTCTATGCTGTAGTCAACTTTCAACTTGCCACAAGGGACCAGCAAAGAGCTGAAACCCTGACACCCCCTGGGATGTAATTGCACCATGTAGAATTGGTATCATTCTGCAACCATTTATGATCTTCCATTAGACAGAATAATGATCTGCATGCTCATATAGCAATGTACAATTTATTTCAGTTAGAAAAGGGATACTGATAATATTTATTTCTGTATATCTTTAAAGTATTTAATTTAAATGTATATTTTAACCTTAAATGAACATTCCACTTGACTATTATTATTATCCTATATTTATATAGTACTGACATATAACAGTCCATAGTTATGCCACTAGCTGTCCATCAGAGGAGCTTGCAATTCTATTGTACCCACCATAGTCATATGTCATTAACTCAAATGATTTTGGGGGGATGCCAATTCACTTAACTGCATATTTTTGTGATTTACAGGAAATGCATAGGTATTGATAGTATATCTAAATAAATAACCACTCCACAAAAAATAAATATAAAACCCTTCCCTTTCCCCCATGTATGTACAAGCACATCCCTTAGGGTTAAAAAACACAATTTGCATCACGTGTATTAGGAATTGCTGTGAACTCCGTAGTTAGACCATAAATCTAGCGCCATTAAATACTGTCCCCACATTTCTGACCTATTCTAATTCTAGAAGGTGTCACCTGTGGATAATTTTGGGTAAAATAATTTTAAAAATTTAGGTTTGATAAATAGTTTCACAAAAATTGTCCAATATAGTTATGTTGCATAGCCCGTAGGGTAAAATCCAGGTAATGCAATTCCTAGGGCAGGTTTGCTGATCTGGCCACTTTTAACAGGGTGACAATGCAGAAGCACAATTGGGGGAGCAAGACAAGGCATTGTCACCCTATTACAGGAAGTAATAACAATACTTTTAATTTACCAGTCGGCCATACTGGCAAAAGTTAGAATTGGATGTGGCCAACAAAATATTTTATGCATGTTCCAGTAGAGACAAGCAAAAAACCAGATCATGGGACAGAATAAAATCCTGTTATTTTTCTTGTTTAACTCCAGCTGAAATGATGACGCAGAGGACTTTCGACAGAAAGCTGCAACATGTTGGGTGCCCAGTCAATAAGTTGATAATTTTACTGGCAATAATTCAAAACAGTTTCCATGGACACAAGAGCCGAGCTGAATTACCTAAAGTTCCAGTATTTGGGACTACAAGCACTAGAATGCCCTGAATACATAATTGAGTTAATTGTTTAGTAGGGATCATCATAAATGGAGGCCACATATGTACAATATGACTGCGCAATTAAACATAGAAGGATATATGATGGGTACATGTTGGGCAGGTTGGTTAAGTAGACCCTCACAGTATGTGGTCCTCAGTATTTATATATGAACATTCCAGAGTTACCAACACCTATACATTTGAAGGTTGGGTATATGGTAGACCCCTGAAATCTCACCATACATCCGTTTATAAAAGGTATTCATTAGATAATAAATCTGGATTTTTTTTTTCTATGCGTTTCGCAGGAACTCAGCTTCCATCTTCAGGAGATGGAGTATTGACATCATTGCTTCCACTGTTACCACAAGGAATTCTACGTACCATGGTAGCTACTCAGAAAAAGAGATGGAAAGTCCTGCTGTAGACTATGGGGGGCAAATGTATATGGAGATCTGATGGAATGGCATATTATTATTGGGCAGTGAATAAGTCTCCATAGTAGCAGGGAGGTATGTATTAGTATCGTGATTACGCCTTTTGGCTCTTTGGGACTTTATGCATTTTATTGGTCCTTGCCGTTCTATAGACTGCTGATTCTTGGGCTAGGTTTTTTAAATTAGAACATATATCGTTAAGTGAGCTTTCTATCCAGCACCTCATCAACAGAAGTTCAAAGCCTTTCCAAGACCTCAGAAACAGAGGCTTAAACCAGTCCGGAGCCCATTCAACAGATCCATTCAAAATCTGTGCAGGACCCTATTTAAAGAGGTTCAAAGCCTAATCAGAACCTTAAAGACCCAAAAGTCTATCTTGGGTCCCATCAGCAGAGGTCTAAAGCCAATTCAGGGACCCTTCAGCAATGGCCCAAAGCTGATACAGGACCCTATCAACAGAGGCCTAAAGCCTATCCAGAGCCCCATCAGCAAAAAGCACAAGGTAAGTATAGGACCCATTACCAGAGGCACAAAGCTTATCCAATGCCAAGATAACAGAGGCCTAAACTGATCCAGGGCCCTATTAACAAAAGCCTAAAGACATTCTAGGCTCCCATCAATAGAGGGCCAAAACCTATCCGGAGCCACATCAGCAGAGGTCCAATCTATTTATTTGTTTGAAAACATCAACAATTGTATGGCCAACTTACAGCTGTATACAGGTGTTTGACTATCGTCTCTGGAAACGGGGGCGAAGTGGAATGGCGCTCTACCGGACTGGCCACTGGTGCTTAATGGTTATGCCAGATAAAAGATTGATAATAGGGAACTATTGACTTTTGTTTTTATAGGGCACCCATCAACCCTTTTGGTCACCTTCCTTGCTGGGCAGGTTTGGACCAAACTGTAAAGTATTCAGTGGCCATGTTGAGTGCCAAAAAATCTGGCAAGCAGGCAACAGCCAAGTTCTTTTCAATATCAGTGCAAGATATATATATATATATGTAAACACATTTATTCTCATCATTCCTTTCATCGAATCATATCTCCTGTGCCCCATGCATAAAGACATCAGGGATATTTATATATAGACAGCGGGATCAGAGCCTCGTTAGCGCCTCATGCATAAGAATGAGGTAACGAGCAGCTAATCAGAGAGCTAATTACAGCCTCATCCAACCCAGAGATATCATCTGATGAGGGTTTCATGCACCAGTGAGGCACCTCTAAGTGCGGCTGCACAATGATAACTCGCACTAAATGTGACATACAATTACTACTGCAAGTACCCACAGGTGTCCTCACGTGATATCAAATAAAATGATTTGTCCATTTACAATGGGATGGATCCATGCTATACTTAGTCTTTATTTTGCCCCCCCATGGGAGAAATTTCCCTTCCTGAGAGGAAGCAAACGTGAAAACTAAGAGGCTACCACCCTTGGCAGATCCACCCAAAATGAACAGGTTTAGGATTGAGTTGGGTTTTAATTTTTGAAGCTAATTGGATGGTTTCTATTTCCTAGACATTTGAGTTGGTCAGTCATCAGAAAAATTCTTCAAAAGGAGATCAAGACACACAAGTAACTGAAGCCTATTTGCCCAACCTTACTGGTTACAAATGGAGCCACATGGTACTGAAGGCATCTAGACCAAGACCAGTGGTCTACATTTATTTCTCAGCTCCCTGAAGAACATTGAGATAATATAGAGTATTAATGAGACACAATTCAAAGTCAACACCAATAATGACTTCAATCCTTCAATTGGAGATCTTGACACAGGAGTAACTTGCCTATTTGCCTATCCTTTCAAGTCACAAATGGAGCCCACTACTTGGTACTGAAGGCATCTAGACCAAGACCACTGGTCCACACCTGTTTCTCAGCTCTTTGAGGAACACTGGGATCATATAGGGGTATAAACAGGACACAATACATTTAATATCAACACCAATAGTGGCTTTAATCCCTCAACTGGGGATTTGACACACAAGTAACTTGCCTTTTTGGCCAACCTAATAGGTCACAAGTGGAGCCCAGCAATGGTATTGAAGGCATCTAGACCAGTGGTCTACATTTATTTCTTATCTCCTTGAAAAACATTGAGATTATTATGGTGTTCCCACCAGTAAAAAACATTGAGATAATAAAGGGGTACAAACAAGACACAATCCATCCAATATCAACACCAATAATGGCTTCAATCCTTCAATTGGGGGCTAGATACACAAGAAACTTGCCTATTTGGCCAACCCTACAGGTCACAAATAGAGCCCAGAAATGGTATTGAAGGCATCTAGATCAGTGGTTTACATGTATTTTTTGAGCTCCCTGAAGAACATTAAGATCATATAGGGGGAACAAACGGGATACACCCACACACATCCATCCAATATCAACACCAATAATGTCTTCTTCCATCTTTTTTCTTGCCTGCCTTACATTCCATAAAGATGAAATTGTACCTAAACCCACATACACAAATATAACATATTGCAGAGGAGAAGCCCTTAGATGTATTGGTTGCATGTGACTACATTTGGATGCATAGTTGAAGTAAACAGTACCGCAGTAGTTCATCAATTTTTTAAATATGAAAACACCACCAAGAACTCTTATTTACATTGAAATAATGGGAGCACTTACCGATTGCATCACTTTTACACCGCCCCCGGGATGCTCCATGCAGAACCTTAGAATGATCTCATGTTAAACCATTTTCATAGACTTCCTGGATGCCTGCCAAACTGTTTTTTAAGGGATTTTTAAGTAGCTAAAACGTTTTATGGATGCCAAATGACTCGTTTCTGTGTTCCATACTCTTCCATTTTTTGTGCAAGACAAATACAATGCTCCCATAATGGTTTTGCAGCTTTGGTAAAGGTAAGGAAACATTTGTAAAAGCCACTTATAGCTACTACATTGCACCTAATGTTTGCAATTGAAAGCCTGGGAGCTGTGAATGCACAGCAAATTGAATGTCAGACTGAACAAAGCCCAAGTTTCTTTACATTAATATGGTGTTCCCACCAGTAACACATTTTCCATTCTAGGGTGACACTAACTTACTAGATTGTATCTATGGAGTAGCAACCATGGTTCTTCCTGCAGGCTCTTGCAGTGATGTTGAATAGGTTAAAGAAGAAAAAAGTTGCTACCTGGGTAAAAAAGCAGGTGTCATAGTGAATCAATTATACCACAATAGGCATCCTGGCTGTTCTGAAGTCCCTTCATTCCATTTCCCTGACTTCTGGTTTAGGGGCAGAATAGACCCATCATTCTACCTGGCTGTCAATCATTGGGCTTAAGTACTGTCTCTCCTTGAAATAACATTAGAAGCAAGAACTGGACTCTACATTTCTGATGTATATTTTCTGCATATATCAAACAGATAGAACTAAACGCTTTCAATGGGGTATTTAACAGACCAAAAGGGCAAAAATTAGCCCATCCCATTGTTAGGGTTTTCAAACACTTTAGGTAACCATGTGGTGCCAGAGTAATCCCTGAGAGCTCAAACATTAGTACTTATTCTCCTACATTACTTTTTCTTTTCTCTGATCTGCTGTATAGGCTCTTACTGATCTATATGTAGACACTGTACAGTCACCTACAAAGCTGTCCCATACAGGGCACCGGGGTTAATCTTCCCCCCAGGGAAGGGTGCCTTCAGCTGTCATTGGCCAAGTATGGCAGATTAGGCTAAAACAGCCTTGAAAAAAGCCTTGTCTTGTGTAGAAACAAAAACTACAATGTTTTTAGGTAAATTTTATTTTAATTAAAGTTTAAATTAATGGTTTATATCATATATTGGAATCTTTGCATTATGGTTATAATAAGCTGCCCAGTAAGCCATTATTCCTAACTCCATTCTACTTTTTTTAGAGTTCCATGTTTTGTTTTCTTTTTTTTCCAATTTTATTTTTACTCAAATTTTTTAAACAATATAGACTTTGTTTTTATATTTGTTTTTATATAAATGTTATTATTTGTTGAATGACTGTATGTTTCATCATGTGTGGTTAGCCTTGTAAAGTGTAAATATATCTGAGTATATCCTTTTATATTATATATAATTTTTTTCCCTGAAAAATCAGAAACTCTACTCTACTCTGCACTATATATTAAAATATATTGTATATAGCATGATATTACCTGGCTAATCACACCCATCAAAAACCTAAAAAAGAATATCCAAGGCCTTGTTCATATTTGTGTGGCTTTTATGCTTCTGGTCACAGCTGAAATCTGAGTTTTCCAGAATAAAAAAGTGCGATGACCAACCTCTGTGATCTGCAAACAATGGAAGAACCTGCTTTTGGTCAGAACAATTCTACACCAACAATTGGATACCCACATGAAAGTTTTTGGGTAAAACTGGCATAGAAGACATATAAAAAAACCCATCCTGGGGGCTGAAACTTCTGCCGTAAGGCTCACAGAACAGAAAGCAGCTCATTCTGAAGAACTTCATTTGAAATTCTGTCCTCGCTCCCCTCTAGCCAATTCTCGCCCTTCTGCGCACTCCTGTGTCCCAGCTTCTTGCCTGTGCACCAGCAGGATCCAATCAGGGCTCAGCAGGATCTTATGCAGATCTTTGATGCTCCTGCACTTCTTATTTCCAAATTCATGGCTATTTTGGGATGGAATCTGCATGTATTTTAATTTTATGTGATGCCGACATTATTGGCACAGCATTCTCTTCTATCTCACACAGCATCATCTCAATCAGTCTGTATATAGATAAATGCACTTTATACTCTCCCTTGTACCCCTCCAATCTATGCTTCTATATCCATTCTTATTTCTTTCCCCCACCATTTTCTTCCTGCCTCCTCCCTCTTTTTACTTTTATTTTTATTTTCTCTCGTTTATTCAATTAACCTTTCCTTTCTTCCTCCATCTTTCTATTTTTTCTTCGTTCTCAGCCTTTGTCTTTTCTTCTTTCTTTCTTTCTTTCTTTCTTTCTTTCTTTCTTTCTTTCTTTCTTTCTTTCTTTCTTTCTTTCTTTCTTTCTCTTTCTCTCTCTCTCTCTTTCTTTTTCTCTCTCTCTCTCTTTCTTTCTTTCTTTCTCTCTCTCTCTTTCTTTCTTCGTCTACGTCCAGCACTGTTCTGGTCACGGCTGTGCACAGTATACTTCCATGGGGTTGCAGGCAAGCATTGATAGTGCCATAGAAGTCTATGGGGCTGTATTGTGCAGGGGCAGACCAGCATTAGGTGTAAACAAACAAAGCAACTGCAGCCATTAAATCTCAGTAAATATGCGCTGTGAAAGGGGTCAGTTTAGGTCAGGGTAAGGTGTTTGTTTTGTTTTTCAGTGCAGTTATCCTTTAAAATCAAAGACAAATAAACCTTGTTGGTATGAACAAATATTTTTTAGCTTTGCCAAACAAGAGGTGAATTGTGATTGTTTGGGAAATGTGGTAGAATATATGGGTACAGGGAAAGTATAGGAGATGAATCCAGTAACATTATTAGGGAGTGATGTATCTCCTATGACCTCTGTAAACCCATGACCTTATGGAATTTATTGTGTAGTTACTGTCATTGCTGAGACAGTTTGCCTCATTGCCCGAGACCCCCAAGCACATTCTAATAGTAAAGGTTCCAAGGCACACAGAATTATCACATTGCCAGCCAGATTTGGCCTACCTCGGTGTTTGGGTTTGTCCATGCCACCTCGGTTTGATCTTCCCTCTGAAAGTCCATTGTACAAGGCTGAGATATGTCTGTTTCTGGGATTCTGTAATATATTTCCTGGTAAAAGTGGGGTCCCCATCTGGTTTGTAAAACTTGAATATTTTCTATGAACATCTGAATATAAAAATTCAAACAAAAGTATGCTCTATGATTAATGACCCCAACTAAATATTACTATGCAGGGGTACTTTCTGAGTCCTTATGGTGTCACAAATCTGTCTGTTCATTCTCCACCCATCATTTTGTATACTTTTTGTATACTTCAACTTTTCCCTTCCATTCTCTTTCCCTTTTTTACTTTCTAACTTTTCCTTTCTATGTTTCCTTTTCTTCCTCAACCACTTTTCAACCTCAATTTCTCCTAAATCTACCATTACTTTAACCTTTACTTGCTTACGGTACAAATTCCCCCCTCCCTTCTCTTCTTTTCTACCTACACTATTACTTTTTCCTCCCTATTTCTTTTTTTCTTTCTTTTTTTTACTTCTTCTATAATCTCAGGCCCCCTCGGGTTGTTACCCCACACATCCATTATCTGTCTCTTATACTTCCTATACCACTTTTTTCTCCCTTTCTCTTGTTCCATTACTTCTACAACTTTACCCCTCTCTTCCTTTTCTTCTTCCCATTACTTTCCCTACACTTTTCCCTCCCTTTTACTTTTGTCCTTAATTCTTCTGCAATTTTCCCCTTCTCCTCCCATTGTTTCTCTACCTCTTTTACCCTATCACTTTTTCATCCCTTTTTTCTTTTACTTCTACAACCTCATCCCTCCCTCCCTTTTTGTCTTTCTCCCTTTCTCTTTCTCCACCACTTTTTCCTCCCTTTCTCCTTTTGTTCCTACTTCTTTTAACATTTTGCCCCTTCTCTGATTCTCTACCACTTTGGCTCTTATTTTCTCTTTAACCCTTACTTCTACAACTTTGCCTAATAACTTTGTTCAATACTTTTTCAACCTACTTTATTGCTTTTTTCTACATTTTTTCTAATATTTCTCCTACATTCTTACTCCTTTCTTTACTCCTACTATTTTACTTGTTGTACCACTTTTCCCTCCATTCATTTTTTTTTACCCCCTACCTCTTTTACCACTTTAACCCTCTCTTTCTTTCTCTACCACTTTACCCTCTTTTAATCCTTTTTCCTTTACTTCTACCAATTTACCCCTCTCCTTTATTCTTTCTTTCTTTACTTACTCTACCTTTTTTTCCGTACTTTGTCTACTTCTTCTTCAACCTCATTCCTCCCTTCCTTTTTCTCTCTTCAGTGTTACCCTGCACATTCTCTTTCTCCACTATTTCCTCTACCACCTTCCCTCCCTTTCACCTTTTTCCCTACTTCTTCTTCAACTTTCTCCCCTTCCATTTATTATCTACCTTTCCTCTATCACTTTCCCTTTCTTTTTTTCCTTTCTTCCCCTACAATCTCATCCCTCCCTTCCCATTTCTCTCCCCATACTTCTACTACTTCTCCCCCTTTCTTTTTCTTTACTTCTTTTGCAGCTTTCCTTTTTCATTATTTTTCATTATTTCTCTATCTTACTCACATTATCACTTTTCCTTCCATTTTTCTTTTTCCTTTACTTCCCCTACAACCTTACCCCTATTTTCTTTCGCTGTCTTCCTAACACGTTTCCTCACTTTTTCTCTTACTTCTTCTACCACTCTACCCCACACTTGCTTTCTCCAGCCCATTTTCCTCTCCTTTTCTCTTTTTTTTCTTACTTCCTCTACAATATTACCCCTCTGTTCTATCCTTTTCCTCCCCTACTTAGGTTATCGCCTTTTCCTACTTTTTCTTTTCCTTTTGTTTTTACTCTACTATTTCTCCTACAATCTTACCCCTCTTTTCTTTCTCTTTCTTGCCTTCTGTACCACTTCCCTTTCCTTCTTTCCTTTTTTTTTTTTTTATCCCTACCCTAATACCCCACTACCTTTTCACCCCTTCCTTTACTCTTTATTTCCCTTACTACCACAATTTTTTTTTATCTTCCTTTTCTCTCCTCTCCTTTCTTCGCCCTTCTTTTTTCTTCCCTCCTACCTGTTGTTATTTTTATTATTTTCTACGTTTCCCTCCTATATTATTATGATGTGCAAATGATTTGTACTGTACCCGTGTTGCCACCTGGCCGATATTTTACTGAAAAAAATAGACTTGTTTCCAATCTTATGAATAGGAGAGAGGGTATTTTCTCTCAGAATTGGTGGCAGCCCTATCAGTAACACATATAATTACCCTGTAGAAAAAAAGGGCAGAATTGTACAGAATATGACGCACTGCACCCTATTATACCAAAAAGTGTGGAAGCGTAGAAAATGTAAAATGATGCATAATTGTGCTGCAATTCCAAATGCATGCAATAATGTATAATAAAAATGTGCGTCATTGCAGGTACGATCAGGGCCCCCAAGGGCACAGTGGCCGCCATATCCGGGCGTTAATTTATTCTTTTCATCCCGATGTTCCTCTGATATCTTTTCCCTTCATTTTGTTCCCTTTTTTCTTGCCTTATTTCCTACAAGTTGCTCTCTTGACTCTACGCTTAGTTCTCAATACATGGCTGCCTCCCCTGTCTCCCCCCACCCTACTTCATTCCCCCCCCTTTTCCCCCAGCTCTCATTCCCAACGCCGGGAGCCGGCATAGGGGACCACAGCGTGTGTATTTAGTAGCTGCACTTGACCCTTCTGCGTCCCCCCCATCCAGAAAATAACAGTTACACAAACACAGGGACACACACGGCGGCTCGGGCCTACGTGGCTGCTCGGAGCCTATTGTTGAGTGTCCATGGAAACCGGTCACCATGGTTACTCCTCAGATAACACAGCAGCCATTAATCACTGTGGCATTGTATTATTAGTGTGCTCACACACACACACACACATATACAACATCGTGTCATTCTCTCCCGGCAGAAACGCTGAATCAAAATATCGCTGCTTCAAAAAAAATAATAGTAATAATAATAATAATTATAAAAGTATATCGAGTCCAAAATGATGTTGTGAAAAAAACAGCGTTGCCTTTTTTTTGTGTTAGGAGATCGATGCAACGAGAGCTCTTTATACACAAAGGATCCGCAGGTGGAAACCGCAACGTGAGTCACACAGGTGCACAATCCTGGCATAAACCAGAATATTGCGCCGTGTGGTGATCGTTGCGCGGAAAAACAGAAAAACACCTTGTTTGTGACAGAATAGGCTTGAAGGGTTTGTTTTTGCATTTTGTTTTTAGTGGTTTTCATGTTATTTGATACCATTCGATGGGATTTTCAATTACAGTCATAAAGACAATTGGTAGGAATTTAGTTGTTGTGGGACTACGACTCCCAATATGTCCCATCCAGTGTTATAAAGCAATTTTCATTTTTTTCCTTGGATAAAACTGGACGCATGAAAGCAAATCTGGTGATTTTGAGGCTTTTGGAGCGGCTTTTGAGCTCCATTGTGCAAACGCGAATGCTGACCAATCAGATCATTTTGATTTTTAGGGTGAGCCTTAATGTTCTGCATGATATGGCCCCAATTTTATCTTTTCATAGCACCCCAATGCACTGTTCTATTAGTTGGCAGCACTCCCACAATGTGGCACACAATAACGCACATGTGAATTTTTGAAGCATTATAGCTGATAATGAATAGCATTAACACATGGGCAAAGAAAGTGATAAAGCCTTTCAGAGGTTTACCTTGACAAAGGAGAACTGACTTGAGGTTCCACAAAAACCTGAGCTTCCACCAAAATCTGGAAGAACTTAGCTTTCCCAAGACTTGAGCTTCCACCAAGACCTGAGTTTTTCGAAAACCTGAGCTTCCCCCAAGATCTAAGCTTTCCTTAAGACTTAAGCTTCGCTAAGACTTGAGCTTCCTCAAGAACTGAGCTTCCCCAAGACTTGAGCTTCCCCCTAGACCTGAGCTTTCCCCAAGACTTGAGCTTCCCCAAGACCTGAGCTTCAACAAAGACCTAAGCGTCCCCAAGATCTGAACTTCCCTAAAGCTGCGTTGGAAACGAAGGGCGAACGACCGATCAGCCGAAAATTGTTCACAAAAAAGGTGACCAACGACTGACCAATGACGCCGACGAACGAGGATTGTCGTCGGAAATGAACGACCGTCACGGCGGATCTGATTGGCCAACAATCGTTCACTATCTATCATGTGTACAGTCATTCAGTGATCATGCATGTTTCTGCAATACACTTTCTCCTTTACATGTCACTCCCTGCATCATTCAAAGGATTGTATCTAGCGCGTGTACACTATTGGTGGATTATATTTGAACGATCGTATCATTACAGCATGTACAGAATTGTGCACAATAGGATCGTATTATATAAAATTGCGCATAATCGTTGATCGGCCCTAATTGTTCGTTTTCTTGTGATAATTATTGGAAGTGTGTATCTAGCTTTAGACCTAACCTTCCCCCAAGACCTGAGCCTCCCTACAACCAGAGCTTACCCAAGACCTGAGCCTCCCTATGGCCAGAGCTTTCCCAAGACCTGAGCCTCCCCTAGGCCAGAGCTTCCCCAAGGCCTGAGCTTCCCCACGGCCAGAGCTTCCCCAGGACCTGAGCTTCCCCAAGACCTGAGCCTCCCTATGGCCAGAGCTTCCCCAAGACCTGAGCTTCCCCAGAGACCTAAGCTTCCTCAAAGACCTGAGCACCCCTCGAGACCTGAGCCTCCCTATGGCCAGAGCTTTCCCAAGACCTGAGCTTCCCCAGAGACCTAAGCTTCCTCAAAGACCTGAGCACCCCTCAAGACCTGAGCCTCCCTATGGCCAGAGCTTTCCCAAGACCTGAGCCTCCCCTC
>NC_092859.1:6158085-6159147 GCF_032062135.1 Pyxicephalus adspersus
TTTTATTGGAAAGCAGATGTGAACACAGAAGTAATTACAAATTATAATCACGTATTTTCACCAGGAATAATAATATTAATTATACAAACCTTAACATGGCATTACCACCTATTGGCAGAACTACTAATCGCAGTTTAATATGTGAGAATGGTTGTTTCTGTAATGTCTGTACAATCAACATGCTCACAAAACTCATATGGTATTTAAATTGAATTTTAGTTTAATGAGAACTAAAGGCTTTTATCTGACAATTTAAACAAGTCTCAAATCCAGTTACTATGTGATGCACAAGTCTTATAAAGTAACATACACTTCCTAACTTCCCCATCCCGGACACTGCAATTCACAGTGCGAGGGGTTCAGCAACACAGGCAGTGCTGTTGAATGTTTAATAAGGAAGTCCCCAAATAGTGGCTGTTACCAGTCCACTTGTAGATCATTTATAAAGGAACTTAAAACCTCCCCTTAGAAATGCAGTTTTTTTATCTGAGATGTACCACAGATGTATCTCAGCATCCCCAGCACATACGCTGTGGCCGTACACGACTGAAATGGATTTTAGAGTTTGTGCAGCGGCCAATGGGTAGTTTAGTTCCTGACTTCAATCCTGTCTTTCTATTGGCTGCTAGTCTTTTTTAAACTTCTCAAGTTCCAGGCTCTGGTTTCTGGGTCCCCAGTTTGTTATCCGCTATTCTGCTCAGTATGCCCTTGATTCTACTGTTCTGGATTTTGACTGCCCTGACCTCAGTCTGTTCAACTACTCTGCCTTGACTCGCTATGTCCCTGTCTGGTTTGCCGTTCCTACACTTAAGCCATCTTATCCCTGTCATCCCTGGTGGGGAGAACCTTGGGTCCGAGACCTAGTGACCTCCATTCAGCCATGAAGTCTGCTGGCCACTAGGGCCACTGGCCCATCACTACTTGGTGCTCTTGGTGTAAAGACCAGGAGCCACATAGAATCCCACAAGGGTGACAGTAACAGTTTTCCCCAACCTGGGAAATAACCAGAGGTATATATTACACCTTACCCATTTCCAAAATAGGTTAAGGTAAACCTAAAAT
>NC_092859.1:6159558-6174954 GCF_032062135.1 Pyxicephalus adspersus
TTTCAATCCAAAAACTACAATCAATTTCTTTTTATCCTTTTAATTATTTTGCTTTACAGCTTTGATAAATGAAATTGAAAAACAGAATATGTCCAATTGCACTGTGTATGTTGAATATCCTCCCAATAAGGTTAAAAACATCTCCAGCTTCTCTTCGTGTTCCATCCATGGTTATCTGACCCTGAGATTGAAGTGATGGACAAGTGCTTTCACCTTCCATCTGGCATATCAAAACAATCAGATTATTGAAAGATCAAAGAAGGTAAAAAGGTAAAAAAAACATGTGCACATAGCCAGCCAAAAGAACTGGACCCATGCTGGGACTTGTAGTTTAAAATTGGCACTAATATATATTGACTAGTCATCTGTGACAGCTCTGAAAAAATAATTCCTGGGGAAGGGTGGCCAATCCAATTTTCTTTTTATTTTATGGACAAGTGCCAAAAAAAAGTGAAAAACAGCTCCTAATTTTTATGGACATGTTTCCATGACAACACTAAACCTCCCACAATGATAGTACGATTTTGGCAGCAGCGGCTGATTAGTAAGATTCAGGTATTGATACAGTATAGCAGCCTGCAGTGGCTGGTAGGTTGGGGGCAATACATGGGCAGGGTTGTGTTGCAATGCTGTGTTGAATATTGGATCCTGAAGACGGGGGTCAAATTTTAACCTCTTCAGATGCACTAGAAGCGAAAGATATACGTCTTAAAAGACATAAGTCCTATTTAAACTTCAAGTTCCTCCCGTAAGGTCTGGTCAGTAGCAGTATTCCCCAGACATCAGTCCCCCAATTTAATGCCGCAGTCTTCACCTATAGCAGCCCCCGGTTAGCCTCGGGAGACTGGTTGCGTCTCCCAGCACTAGGTTCCCCCCAGGACTTAGTGTGCAAGGGATGGTGTAACATCCTTCTCGCTGGTATTCCACTAACCCGACTCTCTCCTCTAAAATCTATCATGAATGCTGCAGCCAGACTCATCCATCCTTCCCTCCGCTCCTCTCCCGCTGCATCTCTTTGTAGTTCTCTCCATTGGCTTCCATTTCACCTTAGAATCAAATTTAAGCTCCTGTGCTTTGCCTTATTTCACCTTAGAATCAAATTTAAGCTCCTGTGCTTTGCCTTCAAATCCCTACACAGTTATTGTCCCACTTACATTTCTGACTTGGTAAAAAAATACTCCCCCTGCCGCTCTCTCTGCTCCTCCAATGATCTACTAATGACTTCCTCACTCATAACCTCCTCACACGCACGGATACAAGACTTTTCTAGAGGTGCCCCGACTCTCTGGAATGGTCTTCCTCATCCTATTCAGCTTGCTCCTACTTTCTGCTCATTTAAAAGAGCGCTCAAAACCCATTTTTCAAACTTGCCTACCCATCTTTTTCTGTCTTTTGAAACCATCACTACTTCCCACCAATACATATCTCACATCCTATTGTGTGTGAAATTCCCCCACCTACTAGATTGTAAGCTCTTCGTGGCAGGGTCCTCTCCTCCTGTATCATTGTCTGCATTAGTCTGTCATTTGCAATCCCTATTTAATGTACAGCGCTGCATAATATGTTGGCACTATATAAATCCTGTTTAATAATATTAATAATAATAATGGTGTCTGGAGATAGGCCAGAAGCTGTCCAGGAGCCCATGGATAGAGAGTACAGAATTATCAGGAAATCAAAAAACAGACCGAAGTCACAACACAGGAAATCAGTCCACCAAGCGAGGTACAAAGGGAAGGGCACAAGCAGAGTCGGGGTCCCAAGCAAAGGTTGGTCCAGGCAGAGTTCAGACGGAATGTCAGGAACAGGCAAAGGTCAGTAACAGAGAAACACTCAAAATCACTCCAGCACAGGTAAGCCCAGCAGAGGCAATAACAGGCACAGAAGACTAAAAACAGAGAGGCTATAAAGCCCCAGCAGCCAATGACAGCATGGGATACAAGGAACCACTCTGCTAATCTGCACACGGCTCAATTCCATTTAGTCGTGCAGCCTCAGTGCAGAGGATGCAGAGGGAAAAACCCCAGCTACAGGGAAACAAGGATGTTGCAACCCTCAGAGCATGGATCCTCAAACTCCTGTGCTACCGAGAGCACAGCCCCTGGAGGAAATAGGCTGCGCATGCCCTCCTACGGTGGAGCATCGCTTGGGATCAGTGGTCAAGGTCATCATCCTTCTTGGGGCATTCAAAGAATGCTCAGTTGAAATGTTCTGGAGTTAATTTGATATGTTATGACTTATGTTGCCTACTTTCACCCAGGTTTGTTAGGGTATGCTAGGCCTTTTTGTAAGGGCTCCCAAAACCTGTAGAACAGGCATTCTCAGCCGTTCCTGAAACTGTGGTTGGTTGACCTCGCAGTTGACAATGCCTGAATAGGTCTGGGGCCATACTGCTTGGTGGAGCCAGCTGCATGACTCTAGTGATGTCCATAATGGTGGTCTTCTAGCCATTACTTCAAGGGAGAGGCATTCTATCCAATTAACACCAACTTTTTCCCATTGACTCACAAAATATTGATTATAGTAGAGGTTCCCAGAGACTTAAAAAATATTTCAAAGATTCATCAGGGGTAAACGGTGAGAAAGACTGCTGTGGACAAGCCTTTATCAACATTTTACAATGGGGGAACCCTTTTAGGTCTTAGGGAGCCCCTGCCAATATTTATGATTTGCCTACTTCATGGTTCACTAGCCTGGTGGTAAATGGGAAGAATACCTCTTACATTGCAGGTCAATGAGAAGAATGTCACCCTTGACATCATTGGTTTCTGTGGTAATTGACCTTGTGGTTGAGAGCAACAATTTACTTACCGCTCAATGAACCTCTAGAAACCTCTGAAAAAAACCAAGGGTTCCTCAGAAACCTGGTTGGGACTGTTGTAGACTAATGTTCTCAGGTGTGCACCTAAAAATTATTTCAATGATTCCTTGGTGTAAAAAGGTTGGGAAAGACTGTTGTAGACTAGCGCTTGCAGGTGTGGACCTAAAATGTATACTTATAACATTTATTTTAAGGATTGCTTATGGTAAATAGGTTAAACAAGACTGTTGTAGACTAATATAGAATACTCAGGCATGGTTCATCCTACTTAAAGAAAGCTCAATTTAATCTTTCTTGAACCACAATTTCACAGATAGCCAATGGTCTGCATCACTTGTTAAGAACTAGTGGCACCTGATCATATGATCATCATTACAGCCAATCATGATGATTACTTGAGGTTTGTTAACTTGATGGCTACAGCTAATGTCACTTGCACAAAACGAGACCAAACTGTCATAGTATAATAACTGTGTATGATAAAAAATTGAATGTTTTACACATTTAAATAAAAACTATTGTTTTTTTTTAAACAAATGTTTTTTTTACCATGAAAACACAAACTGGTGGTGCTAAATTGCCCCAGACATTTGGGTTTTAATTATCTCTGAACATAAAAAGGAGTGAAGCAGAATCACAGCCATATAAAACGTAACATTTTAGTCCAAGTTTTTCTAAATGGTCCTTTGTATGTCTTTATATCAGGTTTTATTACACTACACAATAGCTGGCTGATTGGAAGGAGGGCACAGGGTGGACCTCAATTGTGTTTTGCTGCTCCTTGACTGTCTAATCACAGACTGGTGCGGTGATCAACCTGTTTGATTGACCAAACTATATTGTGCTAACTGCAGTTAAAAATGGAAGTCTGAACCCTCTGAATGTATAAAGCAAAAAAATAAAATAAAAAACAATATTTGCCGAGTAGAACCATCCATGCTTGTGTATTGTAAAGGTTGTCTACCCTCATCTACCTTCCAAAAAAAAAAAAGAAAAAACATCAAAAATCAGATTAATCGAATAACCTTAACCCACGACTGCCATACTGCGGTGGGTGATATCATCATCCTTCCAATGAGAGCCTGGGGAATACTAAGAAACCATCATCTCATGAGAGGGTTCCCAAGATCTTGCTCGAAGAATAGGTATGTCACCCTCGCTGGGGTAAGTTAGTATACTAATTACTTATTACCTCACTCACCTTTTTGGCATCAATTTTTTTAAATTGATGTTGGAGGACACAGTAAATATGTGGATATTGTAATTTTAGTGCAAGGACTGCTTTAGCTGTAAATACCCAAAAATGTATTTGGCTACTGCTGCTGGTCTCCTCCAGGAAATACTGATTGCCTGCTCATTACAGTCATAATTTTTTTGATTTAGGACAAATGTAAAGTTGTAGTGACACAAGAACCATTGATGTGAAAATTTGCTCATTGAGGAGACCTTTCCCATGCAGGCCGAAGTGACAGTGCCTGTTTGAAGCTCCCCCGAACACCCATCACTTTTGGTTTTGGAGGAACATGTGACCTCCTTCCTTGTGAGATTGATAAGGTCTACCAAGACGAAGAAATGTCTTATGACTGGGCCAGTAATGTTCTTTTAATGCCAGCTATGTGGGAAGGAAAGATCAATAAGGGAGCTTGGGTGAGATACATAGATCGGTGGAGGGGACCCCTTCCAGAAACTTTGTTCTACATCTACTAATGACTACCAAGCTTGACCCTTGGAGAAGATTTATTATTGGCCTTCTCTTCTTCTAACCCAGCATTTGTCACAATAAGATCTCTCAAAGATGAACGTCTATAGAAGCTGAGTATCCTACAAGTTGGAAAATTATTTCAACCCATAAATTATATTTGGCCATCAGTGACTATTTTGGGACCAGGAATGTTGTTATCTTTGGTTGGTGGTATTTTCATCTTCTGAAAAACCTTTCCATATACAGAAGAACAAGTAGAAACACAAAGCAACCAACTTGATTTCAGCTGACTATAGTCCAATCAGAAAGAATACTTAAACTGGTTGGTAACAAAAACACGATTTGCTCTCTCCAGGGCGTATTTTTATGGTATGTTTTTTCTGGTACACACCAAAAAGTAGGTGGTAGACCACATTATATGCGGGAATACAGTATGTACTGACGCCAGGGAAATATGGATACCACTCAAGGAGAGTGGCTTACCACAGACACCACAGCAAAATCACAGCTTGTTACACTCTAGCAAATCAGTCATAAATAGAAGAAATCTAAGCCACCACAACTTTGTCATTTATACATCAAAAAGGATTCACTTCTGACGTGTTTAGTTAAGTCCCTGGTTGCCAATCTGGCTCACTGCACTCTGGCGAATCTGTCATTTGCTCGGCAAGCTGTGACAACTTTCCTTGTTAAATGCCATTGTGGGGCCCTTTTGACGTATTTTGCTCTGAAAAGTGCATTTTTCAAGCAGCTGCTGTTTTAATAAACAAGATAAGTTACTGTAGCCAAGAGTGCAATGATTTGTGTTATTTTCTGACCACTTTGGCTCTCATAGGTAAACCTTCCCTTGTGGTGGAAGTCATTGACCTTCTGAAAAAGTTTGTTTCAAGCTGACCCACATCTAATCAGGGTTTATAAACACTGTTTTAGAAGGTTTGTTTTTTGATAGCACAAAGTACAGCCAGAGGTGGCATCACAAGAGGGCCTAATTTTAAGGTGAGGCAAAGGATTTGGAGTTATAGCTTACAAATCCAGGTATAGGAGCTAATTAAAGAATCTCTATGGTTATCACAGTATCAGAGATATAAAAGCTCAGCTTCGGATATTTTTAGATTAAGGAAAACCTAGAACCTGTGTCAAGCTTTTCATTGGGGGGTGTATTTCCTCAATTCCTGTAACTTTTAGGTTTCTTTTTATAAAACAGGGAATCTGATATTCCCTCAGACATTCCCTGGGGGAATTATTGCTGACATTGCAACTCATGGATCTGGAGGATTCCAACCAGGAAATGTTTGAGGCATTGTCAAATCAGAAAGTGGGGTAATATTTCAGAAAACTTCTGAGGTATGGAGGTAGAATATATCCTCAGGTTCTATTCAGTCTATTATTGGCCTTGTGAAGTCCAGGATGAGATAATATTTAGGTTGACCTGAAGAATTTTAATAAGAAGTAACAGGAACCTGAAATAAAATCATAAGAATTCAAGTTTTTCAAATTTCTTTCATTTTTTTGTAGATAGAAATCAGGCCAATGTGACTGTGGGTCGAAGCATACCTTACATCAATGGCTTTTGGTCAATTTTCTCATTTTTTAAGAAGCAGTATTCACAAGCTGGCAAGTCATCCAATAAAAAGCTTATAAAGGGTCTGCGTTGATGGGCAATTTTGAGGTCAATTTTCAGAGTCCTCTACCGGACAATGTATTTTACCACCAATAATATTTGTTAATTCAAAAATTCCTATTTGTTCTCAAAAGAAACAGACAACACGAGTGCTTTTTAGAAAACTTTTAATTAAGTTTTTTCCACAAAGAAGCAAAAAAAAAGTTCCCCCATCGAAAAGGAGCACTGCGTTAATTACAGTTCCAAGGCGCTAACAATAATCTAATTAGTTCATAAATTACCTCTAATGACAACGTTTGCTCTTTTTTTTTTGTTTTTTTTTTAAAAAGGATACCCTTCTTAAAATTAAAATAATACAAAAAAGCTATTTTTTTAACCAAAAAATTTCTACAAAAAAGTGTAAAATATTTACATTTTTTTCCTCTTTTCTGAAGGGGGGTTTTCACTGATGTCAAGGCAACAAAAACACTGTTTTCAAATGATTACAATATTTAATTAGGAATCATGAAGTCTCTGCAACTTTCGCATAATGAACACGTGACGAACCTCAGGACGATTTCATTAGCTTGAAAAGATGGGCTGAATGAGTTTTGGCGTGAGGGCGGCAATTTTGAGAGAATGAAAACGTGGTTGACATCTGTCTGACAGCGGCTGAATCTCCGCCAAGCTAGGTGGTTTCCCCGGCAGAAAGACCTGAGCTAATGCATGTTACAGAATGGCATTACGATGTAGGCTTTCAAGGGAAATAAGGCAAAAGGGTCATTATATAAGAATACACGGCCTAGATATCTGTGTCAAAGCCTGAGATTACAAAACATGAAGGGAGAAAAGAGGCCAAGTTCACCTCGGCTGATTATTTGCACAAAATAAGACATTTTTTTTTCTGCCTGACTTAGGCGGAAATAATCCAGAACAAAAACTGTAGCGCTGGAGAAGATGGAGATGGCAGGGAAAAATTTACTATTGACAACAAATAGCAATTCCTAGAGATAAATAAAGCCTGGACCAAAATACATTAGCCACATAACAGAACAAGCCATTTTGCCAATTAGGCTAGAAACATGTCAATTACCTTAAGGGCCCCATTGCAGAGTTGGATGTGGGCCAACGTTTTGTACAACAGAATAGTAATTATCGCCGAAACAATGCATACAACACCCATTAAGCTTGGTTTGGGGGTCTGGTTGGACCTACTTTACCTTTTTATATTCTTTTTACATCCCTTTTCCTGTTGACAGCAGGACAAAATTTAAAAGCAGATTACTTTTTTGCCCATACCTTGATACGATCAAGGTACCAATCCTTGGTACAAAGTTACGGCAATCAGCAGAGATAAAGGGGGTCTTGGTAAGGGCAACATGCCACTGGTCACTAAGGGTCAGGGGGCAGTTTGTATGACTATAACACCAGCCAACTTGAGTGGTGAGTAAATGAACCAAAACCTCATAAACTCAAACTCAAAGTCCAAACTCCAAGTACAATAATTAATGTCACCATGTTTTAGAAGTTAATAAAGACTCCCTCTTCCTCCTGGAGTCTATAACCAGAAAATAGAACCAGAGATGTCGACTTGTTTTGAAGTAAAATATGAAGCTGGATTTCTTCAGAAAGTTTGAAAAACTGGAGATGTTGCACTCCCAAATCCTGACCCAGCGAATTATTTCAAGCTGTTTGGGATCCAATACCACATAGACAATATGCCTGTCTCTTACTCAGCCATTTTCTTAATGCTCTATTGGGATTAGGTTTCACCAGGAAAGTATTATAAAGATGGTTGGGTAAAATTGAGAAAACATATTGCGTGAAAAATTTGAAGCACCAGGAACCTGTGGCATTTTAGCCTATTTTAATTATTATACATTTTGAAACCAAAACCTAGTGGCGACGCCATGATAGGAATAGTCACTATTTGGATGGCCTTCAAAGGCATGTTGAAGAAACGTGTATGCCCCAAAGAACCGGGGTCTACTTGCCAAAGTGACCATGATCACCCCTGTTCCTATGTTACTGGGTGAAGCCAATATTATTAAAAATAACCAGGAGATAAAAAGATGAAAAACTAAGGACACTCCAATCATCAAGACTCATCTCACTCTTTGGACCTGATTTTTTAAAGCTTTCCAAAACTGAAGATGGACTATCATCTGAGAACCAAGGTGATCCAACAAATCTGAAATGGATTTCCTAAAAAGGATCCTAGTTTGCTGGATCGCACAGGCTCACCTATGATAATCTATCTTCTCCAGTCTTGGAGAGAGCTTTAATAAATCAGGCCCTTGTGTTCTAGACACTGTTCTTAGTTGCACTTAAGTACTGTTACATCCCACAAAATAGCCAGCAACAATACATCTCTGTGGTAAAAGCATGAAAAGGAACATCGTACCACAAAACAATTCCAGGGGACAATGCAATGCTTATCCACCAACCCAAAAATACATATTGCTTGAGAGTTAATTCCCATAACAGTTTCTTGTATCTGCTTCTTACTGTCCCAACATTCCCTACAGTTACTTGTAGGATGTCTGTGGTTAAGTTCCTGGTCTGGCAGAGCCATTATCAATGATTCCTGGTCTGCCTGTTGTGTTGTAATTTTTTTGTTTTGGAGAATGTTATTGGAAAGTGGGAACATCCCCAAATGGGCAGGAGCAGAGCCAAGAACTGTAACAAGAAGTTCTGGAGGTCTGGAGACATGGAGGAAACCATTGAGTGACCCAGCCCACCACAATTCACTGATTACTGAATAGTTTTCCTCAGATTGACCTTTTAGATTTGCTTTTTTTAAAGTTTTGCATGGCATTTTGCGCTGCCTACTACTACTATTTTTTTTCTGAGGAAGAAAAACCTCTAATGTTTTCTTTCAGAAAAAAAAGTATTTTTTAGGGTCTCTTTTTAAAAACATTATGATTTTTACAACTGTTACCTAATTTGGATTGGATTCATTTCCTGGACTCACACATTTTCTAATTGAATCCTATAAAAATAAGTAATTTTTTGTCAAAGTTGTGTGAATCTTGTGATAAAAACATTTACAAAATCTGCTAAGATGACAGGACTATATCATTGTTCTGATATAAAACAACAAACCTAAAAAAATGTGTTTTCAAAGTAGCTTATACTGATACTGAACACATAAAAAAACAGCACAAAAAACAACCAAACATGATACAAAAAATAACTATAAAAACAAAAAAGACGAAAAAATAAAAACAAAAGCAAAAAAAAGTATAAAAGACAGCCCAAAGACAAAAAAGTAGTACAACACTGGACAAATATTGCCCAAACACACACACATATACACAAAAATATTAAAAAGCAAACAAACAAAAAAATATGTTGCCATTCAACATAAAATGCACACACAAAAAAAAAAAAAGAACAAATATATAGGCACTGTATGGCAAATCAAAGTATTCTAAACAAGGCAGCAAATATATGCTCCACAGGGCTTATTCAGATTAATGAGTTTAATATGCGCTCTTGCATTCTTCATCTCACTGCACACAATTTGTTTTTTTTTTTTTTCTCTCCACATATTCTTTGCTAGTAACTGAATCCCATGAGCAGAAAAAAATCAGCCTTAAAATTAAAATCCCTAAATAATGCAAACGGAAAAAAAACCTATAGCAATTTATTTATATTTAGAATACAGCGCAAACAGACGCACCAGGCTTGCCTGTCAGTAAAAAAAAAAGCCCTAAGGGTCACACCGCTTCAGGGAAGAAAAACATTTTTCTAGAAATAAAAGTGGGTTATTTAAAAGCATGATTCAAATTGCAACAATCTGCTGTAATAGGGAGCTGCTAATAATAATGCATCAGCTTTTCCACTTGAGCTACTCGGGTACGTACGCCACAACGGCGTTTTTTTGATGGATCTGACAGCGCTATAACACATCTCAAAATAATTTTCTTTTTTTAGGGTATTATTACTCACAAAAAATCTACCAATGCTCTGTGTTGTGTCATAGATTTATTTTTTTTTTTGTGGTCCACTCATGTGATTAGGTTTTATAGGGCTTTCGGCAAATGTATCGTAAAGGTACCCCAAGTGCAAGCAAATGGGTTTGTGGTGCATTTAGTGAACGCACTGCGGGAAATTAAATAGCCCACTGAGAGCCAAACTGTCTTTTTTTTCTGATTTCAAATGCATGCGACTTAACCTACATGGGAAACATAACAATTTCATGTAAATGACAAACGCGTGTATGAACACAATTTAAAGTTTTATAAAATCATGTAACGCTGGTTAGATTTTGATCTGCCTGTGTTGTGTGAATTGAATAAAATATTAACAATTCACAAGATACGCAGTCAAGTTCTCATGCTACGTGGTTTTTGGTAAAAGTGGTTGACAGATGATCTGACTTTTCGTGGTCCGAATAAGGTTTCCATACCCCATAAAATTGGACAACCGAATGTGAAATGTCCTTTCCCATCCATAAGGACCATGTCACATGATTTTGTCAATGGCGGCTTGGATCATCCATAACCAATCACTAATTCACCATACTAGTGGAGACCGTGGTATATTTGTAAATTGCTCGCCAGCCAGTTGGGGCGTCATTTGCCCGTCTTCACCCAGAATCTTTTTTCGACATTCCCTCTATTTAAAAGAATTTGATTTTATTTCCCAATTTTTGGCCCAAATATGTGCCATATAGCTCAGTAATAATTTCATTCTTTGACATTCACCCAACATCAATAGAAAAGTGATTTCTTGTACTATTCATCCTGTTTAAAAGATTTGCTTTCTGTGTTTGCTATTTGATTTGCATATAAAAAAATACAAAACTTTCATGGTTTAAAGGTTCAGCATTTACATTTTTTTTACAAAAATGTGTCCCTCTTCCCGCAGAAATGCCAGATTGGCAAAAAGGCTGGCATCCTCCCAGCAAGAAGATCTAAGATCATGTAGCTCTCCCTGCTATGGGAATACCTGCTCACTAGCTCTTTAGCATCAAGGGAATGCTTTTGGGGTTTCCCTTCAGAAATCAGGGGTCCCCCCCAATGGACCTCTTACTGATATCTAGGGGCATGTGGGCTGATTTCCACATACCATGTAGATACTAATCTTCCTTTTCTTGTATGCCAGACTGGGTTCTTTTTTTAATTTCATCAAACTAAACTATACTTTGTGTGTTACCCTGTAGTAGATCCTCTCCATGTGTACAGTATTTTTTCTAATTTCTTTTCTCCCCCATGACAGTGCCCGATTTCTTATTCCTTTGCTTACTTGTTCTAAAATGGGAAAATGTGCCTCCTGTAGCCTTCAGTGGAACTTAGGGGCAATTAGTATGTAGGCAAGATCCTCCATCACTATCAGTGTTCTCCCAAGAATTTTTTAAGCTGGGTGGGAAGAAGCTGTGGCAGGTGGAAACCCCTATATTGTGACCCAACTTTTCGGTAACCACCCAAAAACAGCCAGATTTGTAAGAAAGAAAATATTTATGCCTTCAGCATTTTTTGTTTAATAAATTAGGTCCTAAAAGAAAATAGAAAAGCATCGATCTTTGCTGAAGGCAGCGAGCATATTAAAGCATGTCCTGACGCATGCGTTGGTGTAAGGCCCTAAACGTTAGCAACAGTTTATTTTGTGATAGCTAGATAAAGTGCTAGGATAATATGTAAGATCTAGAAATGTTCCTCAAACAAATTTTAACTCATGAAACTCAGCAAACTAATTTTTTAAAGGGGTCTTAGTGCTGCCATAAAGCCTTGCTTGTATTTACAAAGTATACAACAAAAAAAATGCTGTATAAATAATAAGGAGGAGGCAAAAAGTTAAAATTGCAGAAAATTTTTTTTGTCATGTCTATAAAAAATGAACGTGAATGAGATCTTGTCAATGGACCCCTCAAAAATAAAATAAACCAGCAGTGGACTCAATTTGCCAATGTCCACAACAAGCTAAAATATTCACTTTAAATGAACTGACTCTTCAAATTTCCAAGGTAAGTGCATGTAGTAAAAACTCAGATCTTGGTAGCTGAATTCTGTTGGCACTTTTCAGACATTATAAAAAAGCCCTTACAGATCGGTAATACTTCCAATGGCCAATTTATTATTTTTAGACACCAGATTTCAGCTCTACTTGGCGCATTTAGGTAGTTAAAACTGGACAACAATACGTAAAAGTTGTTTGTAAAAATCCATCCAATCCAGTCAAACTAGACTTGAACTAAAGTTAACAAGGATATTTTATATTTTTGGCAAATTTGGGTTGCAGAAATTTGGATTGAAGTGAATTGAAAAAATTGCAATTAGGTAAAATTAACCTAATTCATTGGATTGGATATGTTTATGAATTGATTTGCCCATCTTCAAATGGGAAAAAACATCTGTTAATCCTTGAACACAGCTCCAACAAGACCATGGCATTCTTTTTAGAAGACCAACAGGTATTGGCAATTTACGCTTGCTGAAATATTGTCTTCACCAGTTCATGCTACATAAGTGAGAATTTATGAACCATCAAATGATCAATTTGCGGGGTTGTTCCCATATATTGATCCAAAGTGATTTATGAAAGCACATTATTCGCTTAGATTTCATCAAAATTAGACAGCATCTGGATTTTCCCAATTGAAAAATTTGGGGCTCGGCAATATTTGCTATATTTATAGCATACTCAAGCTTTTATCCCTAAGTCAGCCCGATACTTGCCCTCGACAAGTGCTGGCATGGGAAAAGGAAGGTCAAGTTCTATACACATGCTACATATCGATTTTTCTAAGCAACCGTTCACCTGTCTAGTTGTGGCAAACACGCTCAAAGTCAACTCATTGTTTGCAAAGATCTCCCCGTCTTTGGCCTCCCCTCACCCGGCGTTTTACAACAATAAAGAGAAATCTAAAAACAGAGTTTCTATAAATGGCACAAGAGATTAGGCCCCATACGTAAGGGGCGAAGGCTACATCAAATAGATTATTCCCTATCTAAAACTGGCTTTAATGAAAAGGGCTTTAAGCTTGAGCCTATCCCTCTTATCCCCCCGCAGCAAGAACCGCGCCAAGGCACCGAAATCCGAGGGAGACCTGTCACTTCCTATCAAAATAGTTCATGAGAGCGCAAACAAAAGAAGCTTTATTGAGCAAATGTAACATTTTCTTTAATATATTTTAACAATAGCCGGCGCGGCTCAGGTTGGCGTGGGAGACGAAGCCCGCTCCGTTTTTCACAGACTTGTGATTTCATCTGGGACCGGTGTGGGGTTGGAGACCGTCGTCAAGTTGAAAAATGGGCCCCCCTACCCGGCACGGACCATCTTTTATCAAGTGTATTTACTTGTTCAGCTGACATCTTCAAATATCTTTCTAATGTTGAGCTGTAAAAAAAGAAGAAAAAAACTAAATCTCCCCCTTCGGTTTTTTTTATCACTCATTTTCGTTCTCTGTCTCCCTGGCGACCGACACTTTAATGCCATAGCGAAGAGAGCGAAAGAGAGAGAGAAAGGCAGACACGAGAGAAAAAAAAGGGGGGAGACGCTAAGGGAGAGAGTAGTCCCAATCTGTCTCCATGGCAACGAGGCCTAGCTTAATTACGCTCCGTTTTCTCTGCCTTTCTCCCCCCCCCACCGTTCTTCTCTCCCGTGCCCCCAGCCGAGGTGCCATATTTTAACATGTCCAAGCGCGCACACCGTCGGGGCCCAATCTCTCTGCATGGGGTTCATGTTTTCTCATCTCCCTATACAACCTGGCTATTTTGCTTGGAAAAAAAAAAAGGACAGAAAGGACTCACGGCGGGTAACGGTGACACAGGACAACGACAGCGACAGTTCAGAATGAGCGTAAGCAGCGGGGCGCGCCTATGCCTATTTTCACAAGGCTGAAGGGACGAATACATCAAATGTTGTCTGTCATGGAGGGGTAAATCTTGGTTTGATGTCGTAAATTCAAAGAACATGACTTGACTTTTGTGCAAACATCAGTAGGGGAAGGGGGCAGAGATGGTAAAGGCTATTGTTTAAGGCTTTGGGCTGGAGATTAAAAAAACAAAATATTAAAAGGAAAAATACACACACCACAAATCAGAGTGGCAGCCATTTTGTCTCCATGGCAGCTAACTTTTCTTTCCTTCATCTGTGCCGCGCGAGGCGCCTTTGACTGGAGCACAATACAGTTCATGGGGCAGATTGCTGGCTTTGTTCCCTACTTTAGAAGTAAAGGCTAGGTCCACTCAAGACTAATCTTTGAAGGTGGATGCTGGTAGGTTATGTCAACTCCTTCTTGAACCACTTGGTTTCACTGCCATGATCTGTACTGTAACTTGGCAAAACCAAGAGCAAGAACCCTTGTGATGTGACACGGGCGATTCAACCAGAAAGCATCCACCTTGAAAGCAAGTTCTATTAATCTTTTAAACCTTGTCCAATGTCATTGGCAGCAGTTCAACCATCTTGTTTTTGGCAACTTTTTGCATGTCTTCCTTAATCGGTGAAGTAATGCTGTTTGCTGGTCAAGTGCAACTGTTTGCGTTCACGGTCAGCACCGGTGACAGCGGTCTGGAGCAGTCCAAGTCTATCTGCCCTTCATTGTCCCCAACCGCAATGTACTTTGCATCTTGGGGAGTACGTAGAAGGCATGCGAACGTGAAGTGCACACACAAAGGGGGGCTTGGCCAGGCAACTTTCACTTTTGAATATGTCCTCCGTCCCTCCTACTCTGAGCCCCCAGCCTCCGTAAAAAAAAAAAACAAAAAAAAAAAACAAAAAAATAAAGAAAAAATAAACTAGAAGAAGAAGTCGCAGATGGCGGGACTTTCATACTTTGTAATAGATATTGGCAGGGCTCTGGCTAGCCATGTCCTGTACAATGTACACCGGGTGTCCATAGTCTCCGCTGACCTTCTCGTAGTGGGGACAGAAGGCACCACCTTCTGAAGGCCTCAGTGGCATGATGATGTCGCTGGGCTCATGCCCATTGTTGTTGCCTCCGCCTCGCTTCGGGGAGGTAATGGAGCCCAGTGAGAGGGGTGGATGCCGAGTGTCACTGTGCTTGGCTTGCCGACGCCTGTGGCAGGCCCATCCAACCACGCCAAACACCAACAGGAGCAGGACAGCACCCCCAGCAGCACCGGCCACTAGAGGAACGTGGGAGTTAGGGAGTGGACCATTCTCTCCTGTCTTGGTGGCATTTCCAGAGGTGTCTCCTAGAAAAGAGGAAAAAAATTGCAAGAAAAAACTGTTAGCTATGACATACAACCTTACCATATAAAAGATAAGTATAGCAAATATCATCATGTTAGGATTAGGAAA
>NC_092859.1:6175773-6183946 GCF_032062135.1 Pyxicephalus adspersus
TCCTCCTGCAGGGTGACACAGACAGAAGGGGGCGCTATGAGTCTGTCCTCCTCCTGCAAGGTAACATGGACAGAAGTGGCAATGAGTATGTCCTCCTCCAATTGGGCGGCATGGACAGAAGGTGGTGATAATTGTGCCCCACCTACTGTGGGGTCTTCACACTGGAAGAATCACGTGTGAGGTCACTGAACCCCTGCGGTGGTCTCATATTGTACCCGCCTTTCTCTCACTTGCCTCTAGGCCATATCAGCCAGATTTAAATAAACAGCTTTAATTAAGTCTAATTAAAAAGATCGAATCTGCACTTTAACTGGCGGAACGCATTAAATCAGCAAGACGCCGAGGGTGGCAGGAGGACGGGGCGGAGGGGCCATGCCGTCCTAAAGCTTCCAGACGTAATATGTTGTCTCATTTCTCCTCTCTCATCCCCGCTGTCTCCCTTCTGTCCAAATTGCTGAGTTTATTAAAGGAGATCTTTCATAGTGACAGCTCAGTGACTCCCAGTACAGTGCTGTAGAAAACCGCTGTACCACCATCACCCCACTTCTTTCTACCCCATATTTATCTGAAGTGTCTGTTAACCCTCTCCTGCATAAACTTCATCACTGTAAAGCATTTCCAGTTGGACAGTGGTACGACCATTGCATGCAACAAACAAATGGGTTTCTTGCTTACTGCACTTTACAACGGCCGTACTACAGCAGCTTGAAGACCTGAAGAAAAAACCATGTCATGTGATCTATAATCAACTGCCATCATCAAATGCCAGCTCTGTCCTAGGCTTTTCTTTAGGGAATATTTCATTTTCTTTTTGGAATTATCAGGTTATGGCCTGCCCTTGTGAGAACGAAAGGTCTTCGGGGAAGGTAGAGGTGGGGGGGAGTTGAGGTCAAGAATTTTTAGAAGGGATATTAAAAAATCTTTTTAAATATTGGTAGTCACTATTGTTTGGAATTCTCCAGACACAGAGAATGATGTTGATAATGTTGGTCAATGATGTTGATTATCGTCGTACCTTCTGCTGCTGCTGAGAGGCGCTATAAGCCAATAGGAAGAATGGGTTTAAAGCTAGGCCAGCATAGGCAGTAATTAAAAACTCATAAAAAGAGAGGGCTATGATGAACAAGAGGAGTTTTAGCATATGGAATTGGCTCTTTCTGGGGTAGGCACATTTTTTAAGCAAGTTCAAAGCCACATGGCAAATAAATGATAATATATTAAACATAAATTCACAGCAAGTAAGTATTTAAAATACTCAGATCTGTATTCATTAGCACTCAGGCAGATGGAAGGGTTTCGTCTCTGAGTCCTTTACCTGTATGAACAGAACTGGAAAGTAGGAGTTCAATTTACCCAGGCTGTTCACAGCACAGTAGTAAATTGCTGTGCTGAAAAATCAGCATACCAGCTCCTATCAAGCTGCAAATAGCAATTCTAAAATATTCATAATAACACAACGAAAAAGAAGTAAAAAATACTTGTAAAAACTTCGGTAACAACGATAATCTACCATTTAGAAATTATAACTATGATCATTTACAGTTCATTGGACGCACCTGCAAAATTAGGGGAGTCCGGGTTTGGTGCAGATGGAGAAAGATTTGAATCTTTATCTTTAAGTGAAGGCCTCCGTGGGTGAGTCCCTCCATCCGGACCTGCAAGAGGGAGGAATTTATGGAGAAAGTTTAGCAGAAGCAGCAAAGAAGACATACAGGTGTATTTAAGCGTGCCAAAATTTAAGGAATTGCCATTGCAGACAGTGTGGGCTTCTGAATTTTATTTGGTATCAGCTTCTTGCAGTCCCTTTACAACTATGCTCAGACTGGGAGTGGAAGAACCAACACAAGGAGCCACTCAGCCAGAGAATGCTAACTGAAGGTTAAAGCCGAGTGATAAAGAGATAACCTCATCCGCATGCTGCTTTTTTACTCTCCAATCAAAGGCAGAGGGATGGGCCCAAGACAGCCAGGGATCAGAGGAAGTAGATTGACTGCTACTGGCTGTCATTCAGCCTGGAAGACTGAGGACATCCAGTGGCACAAAAGGAGTATTGCAGGGAACACTTTAAGGAGAAGGTGAGTGTTCTAATGCAGGATTAAATGTTATAGGTGGCTGTGACCAAACATACAGCCCAAACTAGCAACTGGAACAGACATCCATGCTTTTCTATCACTAGATCAGATGCTTCACATTACATCATCTGTCATACAGATCCTTTCCCAACCCAACATTAACAATCCCTGATAAACGGGGCCCTTATGTACCCCAAAATTAGACTTAATCTTAGCCTTAGTCTTAATAAACCCCAAAATTAAATTTAATCTTAGCCTTAGTCTTAATAAGCACTAGTGCTAGTCTAAAAAGGAATCCTGAAGTCAGGGACATCCACAGAAGAATCAGCAAGGATCCTACAGCTCATATGGAATGGTTTCCATGAAGACTTCCTACCCCCAGACTTGCCTAATAATGCCTTATTTTTAAGGACAGAGGCCAGAGACCAGAACCAGCCCTGCAGGTTGGTGGCTGGGATAATACTGGTACTTTGGCTCTGGGGTTGGAATTCTGCAAGGTGCCCAGTTGATGGAGTGGGGTAGGTCCAGTGGTGGTGTTGCTCATATTCCCCACAGCCTACACCTCCACCTGGCTCCCAGTAGTTTGGTTTGTGCTGCTCATCTGGGTCCATCAGCTCCTGGTTCAGATGATAACATTTAGGCTGTTGGGTTGTTGGACAATTAGACACTGAGCGGCTGCACTAGAACCCGGAGCTACAAAGGTGTTACTCTGCATCTGGCATGGAGTAAAAATGCAAAGCAGCATTTGAGTCTATATTTAGTGGACATAAAAAATTGGACACTCTGGAGAGGTCAAAATTGCCCCAATGTGGGCAATTGTCTGTCTAAGAATTTATGGACAGTTGGTAACACTACCTGTACCCCTATTGAAAAAAACAGAAGGGGAGAGAACAAGACCTCCCATGAGGATTTGTCGTGTTGTAGCCTCTTCTAGGCTACTGTGCAGCTTGTGTATAGTGTTTGCCTGGTAGAGGTGAAGGAAGATCTGGTGGTAGTGATGGTTCAGCAAGCACCAACATTTGCATTTTCAGATCTGTAAATTTCAGGCAGGGACAGCATACAATTCAATGTTCTTCTGGGTACAAATTGTGACTGTGAATTGATCCTGGTCCTACCATGAGCTTTTCTGACACAACCATACAGTATTGTTCAACCATGTTCAGTTATATTCTGAGGTGGTGGGACAGAATGTCTCCCAGAGAGCCTGGAAAAGTTCTGTCTGGGGTTTCTATCCTTTACATTTCAGAGCCTCTAATCCAGGCCAGGAATTCATCCATCCTTCACTGCAATTAGGCATTCAGGTGAATCCTTAAAATGCTGGATATGCTCACAGTCAGGGTTTTGTATTTGGGGAGCAGATAGGAACACCAATCAGCATTGGAAATTTGGAATGTTTGTGCATTGGACTTGTCCAGTCTAATATTCAGGGCTGTAAGTATGGTGAGAGTATTTTTTAGGTAAATGGGAGCACTGTGCAGAACCTTGTATATACTGTACCTAGCTGCAATATACCAATGTGTTGGAAGAAGTTACTGGATTGGTCCCGGTGCCTGAAACATCTTCTTACACCAGATTGCCAAGCCCTGCTACCTAACCCTGGCTTACAGCTGTAATATTACTGCTGGATCTCCTGTGTATGGAGTAGATGTGACTGAGCTCACAATCAAGGCTGGTTATAGTAAATCTGCCCTCCAGCCTACCCTTAAATCACAAGTGGCCCGTGCATTAAAATCTGCCCTCCGGGCTCCCCTTCATTAAATCTGCCCTTTGGTCTCCCCTTTGTAAATCTGTCCTCCATCCATTCCTTCATTCTTGCACAGCTTCTCTCCTGGACTAAAATTAGTTCCTCTGATTTCTCTGCACAATGTGAGAATCTCATAATGTGCATTAGAAGCTGTAGCAAGTCAGGGACGGTCTCATTTAGTCATGTTTTATTCTCCCAATCCCGAAACCGGCCTTTTGCATTAATTGCTTTTCAGTTTATTGAGTTTTGGAGGATCAATGTCACATGTGAACGTTACCTTGAGTTGTCCTTATGCAAATCCACCCATCAAGGTGTTTTGATATTCTCTTCTTTTGAGCCAGCCCACTGCTGGCGTCATGACTAAAGGCTCTTGAGTGGAGTAATAAGCCGGATCATGTGTACAGGAAGTCATGCACAGAACCCTCCCAGCAATCATAATGTGCCTGCATTGCATTGAGAAGCACAAAGACCCAGATCTGATCTCAATGGGTCTAAGGTATGTAATGAAAATGGAAAGGTTTTACTTTTAGGGCATTTTTATTTATCTTTGGTATATTACATATAGTTATCAGAAATTACAAGTGTTTCTAGCATAATAATAATGTTTTACTGCTATTGTCAAGCTCCATCATTTGATCCAAAGATATCTCCTTATCGAGAGCACCCTGGGCGTTGTACATCATTATTGACTGCAGGCGGTCTGTTGTAACCAATCAGACCAAACCTGTCAGGTAGACTTGTGGAGAAATGAAAAGATCAGAAGGCACGGCAAGCAAACAAACCCTACATATGTCATCAATAAATCTTGCTGAATCGGAGGGGCCACATACCAGTAACTGCTTGCAAATTCTGCCCCCACACCTGAATCCCAGACAAATGTTATTGGCAATTACAGACGTTCTAGCTAGTGGTGGTCAGATAGTTCAAGTCAAAATCGATTTTGACCTCAGATTGTAACCTGGAATTGGAGTAATCCAAGTTTTGGTGCTTTATTACCCTAACTGACATTGACAGGTATAGTGGGCTGCCGAACGATGACAGCTACCATAATCTGACATAGTCCTACTATACCTGTCTTTGATAGGTACAGTTGACTTTATGGCTAGGTTTTGGGCTCCAAGATCTAAGAATTAGACATTAGACTATTACACGTCAGGTTATGACACTATACGGTTAGGTTTTTCTGAATCAAACTTAACTGAAGAGGTTTAACACAACCTTTTTTAATCTTTTGACCCCACAGAAACCCTTTAGAACCATGTCTCAGGGATCCCTTGTTAAACAATGTATATATTGGGTGATATTAGAAAAAGAATACACCTTACATTTGTGGTCAGTGGGAAAAATGCCTATCTGCAGAAGGGGTCAGAATGCCACCCTTGCAGACAGCTATAAATATCTTTGGGGTCATGCTGATGGCATTGCCAAGTGGAAATATTCATGTAGCACTTCATGGGAGGTCAGAAGGAGCTAGAACTCAAGGAACCCTAGCAACCTCTGAAGGTACCCTAGGTTTCCATGGAACCCTGGCTGAGAATGGTTGGTTTGATGGTACTGTCAAGTGGAAATATTCATGTACCAATTCATGGGAGGTCAGAAGGAGCTAGAACTCAGGGAACTCTAGTAATCCCTGAAGGTACCCTAAGGTTTTATGAAACCTTGGCTGAAAATAGTTTGGTTTTATGACACTGCCAGGTGGAAATATTCATGTACCACTTCATGGGAGCTCAGAAGGAGCTAGAACTCAAGGAACCCTAGCAACCTCTGAAGGTACCCTAGGTTTCCATGGAACCCTGGCTGAGAATGGTTGGTTTGATGGTACTGTCAAGTGGAAATATTCATGTACCAATTCATGGGAGGTCAGAAGGAGCTAGAACTCAAGGAACTCTAGTAATCCCTGAAGGTACCCTAAGGTTTTATGAAACCTTGGCTGAAAATAGTTTGGTTTTATGACACTGCCAGGTGGAAATATTCATATACCATCTCGTGGGAAGTCAAGAGGAACTACAGCTCAAGGAACCACAATCAATCAAGCAACCTCTGATGGTACCCTAGGTTTCCATGGAACCATGGCTGTTAATGGTTGATTAGATGGCACTGCCAAGTGAAAATATTTCAGTACCATCTCATGGAAGATCAAAAGGAGCTACAGCTCAAGGAACAACAAGCAACCTCTAAAGGTACCCTAGGCTTCCATGGAACCCTGGCTGAAAATGGTTGATTTGATGATGGTGGAAATATTTATGTACCATCTCATGGGAGGTTGGAAGGAGCTACAGCTCAAGGAACCCCCAGCAACCTCTGAGGGTACCCTGTGTTTCCATGCAGCCTTGGATGGAAATGGCTAGTTAGATGGCACTGCTAAGTGAGAATATCCATGTACCATCTCATTGGAGGTCAAGAGGAGCTACAGCATAAGGAACCCCAAGCAATCTCTGAAGATACTTTAGGTTTCAATGCAGCCTTGGCTGGAAATGACTGGTTGGATGGTACTTTATATTAAAGCCTGGTTTAAGAAGTGATTAGGGTGGAATGTCCGGTTTAGGTTAAGGCTCGGCTACACACTGATGGTTAGATTTATTGTTAAAATGAAGAAAAAGGTGAACATGTGCCACGAGCGCTGCACATTAAGGTATTAATTTAGGACTGACAATTTATTCAGTTCTACAGTTGGTTTTGAGAAATAGGCCAAGGTTAAAGGTCAGGTGTAGGGATTAGGTTATACTATTGGGTTAGATTTTAGGCTTTAACTTAACTTTAAGGGTATTTTAATATTAGGAGTCAGTTTTAAAGTGGAACTAAAAAAAGAGGTTGTCTCTGTGTTAAAGAAGAAGAAGATGGTAGCGCTCTGTGACAGAAGACGGACAGGTGAGTCACGGCTTTAGCTCAGTTTTAAGTTATGGGTCAATGTTGAAGTTTGGGTTTACAGGTTACATTTAACGGTTCGACTCACATGAGGGTTGAAGTTAAGGGTTGTGTTTTTAGGATCATTGCCAATTTAAAGGGGAACCTGTGTTTTGGCTGTTCAGAACAAATCAAATCACCTGAAAGCTGCCTCCTATGGCAGTTCATACTAACTTTCCCTACATTTGCCCATTGCCACAATTTTATCCCTTCTGTCCTACCTGGAAGTCAGTTGCTCAGGCTCCCAGTGCCATCACATGGGGGTAGGCAGAAGATCCCCAGCTTACTGTAAATTCTGTTGATAACATAGTACATCCACTCCTTGGCCTTGTTAACAAGCAATGGGAAATACTCCCTTGTTCAGTGTCCTGTGTACACTTCCTGTGTTTTTTTTTAAGATCATAATCATCTTTCCTACTTATTTTATTGGACTACAGAATAATTAGTGTTTAGGGTGTGTGGGATAAGATAGGTCTGAGTACTTAGAAAAGACAACTGAACAGGGCTGACACCACTCACTCCATCAAACATTCTAGGACTTTAGAGCTAAGTGCACTGCTGCCACATCAATGTACAATTTTCTGTACTTGCAGGATATTTGGAGGAAAATAATAAAGGGATATCTGTATATAATGCAGAGACTTTTATTTGCCTGACATTCACTTTAGGGCTGGAGTTTGGGTTCAGAAGGGATATGCAGAGCCATTATTTTCATATGGCCCGGCTTCCATATACTGAACTATATCCATCGCAGACAGATGAGTGCATATAGAAGGTATACATTCTGAGATTGCCACTTTAAAATACACATCAACAAAGTGCAGTGTTCTAAAAGCCAGTAAAATAATAATTTTCTCCATTATCTGCAGTAAATCCCTTTACCCGCTTCCCTGAATATCTGTCAGCTAAAATGCTTCCTTCTATTATCTATAGAGTATTGCTTCCCTTTAGGTCTGGTGCCCTATAATCCCTCACCCACCCCATACAGACAATGGCATTTCTAGTGTACAGCCCCGAGATGCCAGCTGTTCAATACTCACTCTGTCCAACCTTTAAAGTGACCTTCATTCCTTTGGTCTTACAGACACCCCCACTGAGATTCTCCAGCCCTTCCAACGTACCGTCCGATGTGGCTGGAAAATATAAAAATTCAGGGTCATTAAAGTGTATTGCTATAACAGAAGACTTATTATATATATATATCATACAATACATTGTCATTATCTGTATTATCGGTGTATACTTGGTATTAATATACGGTGCGGTGTGATCATTATAGGTGTATAATCGGTATTATTATACGGTGCGGTGTGATCATTTTCGGTGTGTATGTGGTATTATGATACGGCGCGGTGTGTTCATTATCGGTTTATACTCGGTATTATATTACAGTGCGGTGTGTTCATTATCGGTTTATACTCAGTATTATTATACAGTGCGGTGTGATCATTAT